>NC_141607.1:4956508-5256508 GCF_047967505.1 Dipteris shenzhenensis | reverse complement strand
AATTACATGCTTGATCTATAGCACACATATTCTCCCACCATGACTTGCTTCACAGAGTTCTTGAGTACTCCTCTCACATCCACATAGCTAGGATCACTTTTACAAAACACTTTATTTTGAGACTTACAGTAGAGTATTGTAGATTTACAGGTTTAGCATAACTCCCATAGTGGTAGCTCACACATCGTGTTCTCATGGGTAGACACTCTTGACAATATATGGGTAAATCTCAAAGCACTAGTTAGCCTCTAGCATGGAGCTATTCACTTCATGCAACTAATGATATACCACTCATGACCCCAGATGAGATCTATGAGTGAAAAGAGGACCTACTTCAACCTTTTGTTGCCAAAGGGTATGTACTAGTGTACAGTTCCAATTCTCACCTCATTGGTCTTAAGAGATTGGCCACATATGCATCATATGATAGCATGGATTAGCCCACAATTTCTAATCATGCATATTTGATAGTAAGCCCTTAGCACAAGGCACTTCCATCTACATCAACAAAGATTGAGAGTCTATGACATACATCCGTCACATGTATGCATGGATCCGACTCCATCTATTTCCATACCAAAGGTAGATACACAAGAGAGTTCAATAGCATTGATCATGCATATTTTCAACAGGGAAGTCCTCAGTATAGGACTCTCAGATCTGTAGCAACATGCAGAGACACATGCCATAGTGCATCCATCTCCTCAAGAGATTTTGTTTCAACATCCATCACTAATGCTTTCACCTTTGACATGAAGCATATCACATCCTTGGACACAGTATCCATCAGCAAAGATCAGAAGATCAGCCTTCAAGCGAGTCGCATGTAACATTTTGATTTGCAAGTGTTTGCAAAGTATGTGTATTCTTCCTTCAAGGTGATCCTCTTGCTGGAGGATTGCAACAAGCTCTTGGTATAATGTAGTGATGCCTTGTAGCAAAAGATCTTGTGCTGACCCCTCTGCATCATCATCGGCTTGACCTACTAGTTGAATTTCCAACTTGAAAATTATTGCCTTTTGATTTTGCCACTCCATGCACTTGTCTTTATACTTACCCAATGTGGAGGTGTATACAAGCTTTAGACTATCAAATTGTTGAGCTGCTTTTGGATGCCCTGGAAATCGATCATTAAGCATGCGGAGTTGAAGTATCTCTTGCTCTTGAGCATCCAGTTCTACTTTGGTGTGCATAAGTATCTCTCTTGATGGCATGCATTCCTTCTCTAGTGCTTGAATTTGACGTTTACCTTCTTTGAGGCTATTCTGCAACTCATTGTTTGTGTCTAATGTGGCATGGAGTTGATCCTCTTTAAGTAGTAATCTTTCATTTAAGTGCACCATTTCCTTCTTGATATCATCACAAGTGTGTTGCATTTGGGAGAGGGATAACTCGACCTTTTCCTTTTGGTTCAAGGCATCAAATAGCTATAGGTGTTTATCCTGGAGAGAAACCGTTGCTTGTAGGGCATCCTTTCTACTTTCTAGTAGAGCATTTTGTGTAAGGAGTTGTTGCTGCATTTGTTCTGCCATGCTTTCCTTGAGCTTAATAATTTCAGTCTCAGCACTTTGCAACTTGGTTTGGAGTGATGGGAGCATCTGTGTTTCCATTTCTCTATCCTGCTCATCTGACGCCATGGTAGCAAATAATTGAGACCATTGTTGTAACTGTTGGTTGTGATGTTGTATGATTTGGAATGTACTATAGCCTTGCTTGTATTGGACATACGGTTGACTCCCATGCCCATGTGGAATTTTGATCTATTTCTTGAACAGCAGTCTATTATATGGTGCCACTAGAGACATTTGGGGGTTGTGACTCTAGAGTCGTGGAGTCGTCAACGTTGGTGACTTGTGATTCTTGGATAGGCATGCTATTTGGCTCTCTTGCAAAGTCATTATGTGGCATGGTATCCTCTTGGATTTCCATGCTCGAGTCCTTCTGTTGTGGGAGCAACACTGAATTGAGTTGCAGTATTCTTTGGCATAGTTCCTCATTGTCGTTCTCTAGAATCTATTTGGATTGTTACCCATCCATGTTATCTGCATTGAGAGTAGGTGGAGGGTCTAATTCTCATTTTGGCGATAATATCAATGTTTCAAAGTCCTCTATATCTTGTGTTGAGAGGGGTGTAGAGTCTTCCTCTTGCTCTATTGCAAACCTAATTATTATGGCCAATGTAGCTTTTGCCATCATGTGTAGTGGATACATAATTGGTTAGTAGCAAGTATATGTGTTGAGCCCAGTCTTGTAGTTTTGCTCTACCAAGGAGTGTAAGAGTCTTTACTGACATATAATTTTCTCACTCCTGTATGATTGAAAATGTCAGCTAAAAACTTAGCTACCTCTTTGCATATGGGATCCAGAATCATATCATGGCGTATTCTCCCGCTTTGTGACTTTGTGTTAGGTGGGATAAATCCTGAATTTCAGAGAATCTTGCATCCAAATGTTTCTTCGGATATTTTTCTTGTGCCTCTAGAAATGAGAAAGCCTCCTGCATAGTGGATCTACTGAGGTAGATCTGTAAGGGCTTTTCTTTATATGTTACTGTGCCATACTTATCTTTCTCCAACTCTCTGCTTTTATATGATGTTATGAATTGACAAATGTATTATGTCATAGAAGGTGTTGGTAAGAAGGCTTTTAGCTTCTCAAAAAGACTACCTAGTCCCTTTGACTGCAAGAAGTTGTAAGCATCGGGTGACATGGTGAACGTTGAGACTCATGGCCATACAAGCTATATTGTTCCCTCTGTTGCTAGCTCTTTGTTGGTCTGGTCATCAAGGTGTTATGCACCTGCATCCTACATAGTCAATTGCTCTGCCTCAATTTCTCCTACCTTTAGGATCCTTTGGTTATGTGGCATATCTTCTTGGCATGTTGCATTTATTTGCTCATTAGTATCACTGTCCAGAACCACTAGCCATGGTCGTTTTGGTGCTAACCTTTGGGTTGGTGATTCTGGATCGTGTCCTTCTTTAGGTTGGTGATTTGAGGAGGGATGTTGAAGTTGAGGCTTGGGCTGTTTGGCATGGTGTCGCTTTGTCAATGGCACTGTAGGCCTTTTTCCCATCTTATTGGACTACCTTCACCCTGGCATTGCACACATGAATCAAGTCCCAGTTTGATAGTGCCAATATACTGCCATGTGCTAAGAGTGCCTGTTTCTTTTGTGAGTGGCTAATGCATTTTACTCTTTTTGTGATGAGGGTGCCGTGTGTGTGGATCAAAACAAGTATCTCTTGGGGATTTTATTTGTGCAATTTATTCATGGTGCTCGAAACATGTGGGTGCGCTATGCATGACTAGTGAGGTGAGCATTCCTCCTATATGATTAATTTGCTATGAGAATCATAGGGCAGCTAGGACTCAGTCATCACCTTTGAGACCTAGGTTGAAATTGATTGAAACTACCTATATGTGCGAAGGCGTACATATGCTAGTGAGTGCTCGTGATACAATCTAGTCCTAACTATGGGAGACTTGGGGCCCCAAATCTTCATTATTGTCGAGGATGGCTTGCATGTTGATGTAGTAGCGCTTCAGTCAGCTCCCATTTATTGCTGTTGTGAACTGGACTCCATCCAGTGTTTCTAGCAGCACAGCTCCAATGGGATTCATTTTTTTGACTCTATAAGGTCCTTGACCTAGAAATTTGAGCTTTCCCTTATGGACTTTGGTATTGTACAACAAAACCAGGTCACCTTTCTTGATGTCTTTGTCTTTGAGGTTTCTATCAAATCATGCCTTCCTTCTTCGTTTTTCTATTGTTAAGGCATGGTAGGCAGCTAATTTGGTCTCTGTATGCTTCTCTTATTGGTAGAGTCTTTCTTTCAGCGATGCATGACCTCCCATATGTTCTTGTACTACTATGTTTAGACTGGGTATTACAAATTCCAGTGGGACCATAGCTTCACGGTGGCCGTACACCAATTGAAAAGGTGTATTTCCTATACTGACCTTGAGTGTGGTTTGGTATGCCCATAAAGCTACATTTAGTTTCTTTGCCCAATCAAAACGCTTTGGTTCTACTACCTTGGTGAGGACATTGCATAATATTTTGTTGGTGGATTCGGCTTGTCCATTCCCTTGGGGGTAGTAAGGTGTGCTCTTTCTATGAATCATCATAAAGCTAGACAAGTTCTTGGATGACCTCATTGACAAAATGTATGCCTCTATCTGATACAATTTCAATTGGACATCCAAATCGGGTGATCAGATTCTCGTACAAGAACCTTGTTGTGCTTCTGGCATCTGCCTTTCTGACTGCTTTAGTGGCCACAATGATGTAGCGTGCCTGTGTTCCCTTTGTTGCTAGATGGATGGGACCCACAAAATCAATCCCCCATTTTTCAAAGGGTTTGTGCAATGAATTTTGTTAGGAGATTAAAGTCTTTCTATTGTGGTTTAGTAGTTTGTTGGCATACATCACAGCTTTTGACATATTCATAGGCATTAGACCAAAGTGTTGGCCACTAGTATCCTGCGAGAAGGACTTTTCTTGCTATTGCTTCCCCTTGGAAATGTACATTACAAATGGGACACCATAACCATGGGGGCTGAGCCACTTTTGGTGGGTTTAGTTTGTTCCTCAAGATTGGGCATTCATTGGTTGTATGGTTGGCAATACAGTGTGGTCACCAAATATTTTCTTTTCGTGGGTGCTATGGTAGTTAAGAGACATGAAGCTTTTGCTCGATGGCTTGCATCATTTCATCTTTCACTCTTAGGGCCATGGCTTCCACTCTTCCACTCTCTCCTCGGTGGTGCGATCTTTGTTGGAAGTGCTTCCCTTCTTCGAAGATTTCATGTTGCATTGACTTGATTTATAGCCATCAATGTCACTGTCAGAATCGGTCATGCGGTCCTCAATGTCAATTGCAACTTCATGAGCGTCGCTAAAATGTGCATAGGTGCTGACTTTTTTCATGTCCTTGTGAATGGATTTTTTCAGGCCAGAGATGAACCATGCTATGAGGTACTTGTGTCCGGATGAGGATCACACTTTTCTATTAATCTTTTCATTCTTCCTAAGTATGTTCTGACCCTTTCTTTCTTACGCATATCTATATTGCCTAATTGTAATACAGGGTCAGCTTGCAGCATTTTCTGTTTGTAATCTTCTTCTGAACTACTCAGATAGCAGTGTTTATGTGGCTCTTTCCTCTACGAGAAGGTCAAGGTACCATTCCAAAGCCTCATTGGTTAGGGCCATCAGGAACCAGGCGGCTTTGGTTTCATTTGACTGATCGCCTCCAACAGCACATGTTGTGTTGAAGAGCTGAAGGAACCTGGCGGGATCCCCTCGTCCATTGTACTTTGGCTTTTCCAATTTACCAAAGTGTCATCTGCCATTGTTGTTGTGGTTGCGGTTGTGTTGTTCTCCAAGGTGATCTACAAGATGCAGATCATTATTACCTATTTCTTCTTCAATTGTTAGGTTCATGCTGCTTGTCGATGGTGAGAGGTTGAATTTTTGAAGAGCGTCGAGGGCCGAAGAAAGCTCGCAAAAGTATGCAGGTGCTAGTCTTCATCCATATCTCAGGTGCTTAAGTGTATCCATTAAGTGAGTACATTTGACTTTGAAATTCGCAATTGATTTCGATGTTCGTAGCGATAATGGTAAAAAATATGCAATCGATGAGTCAAAATCAATGCCTACGTAATGGTGACTATCGAGACTAAAGATGATCGTAAAAAGACTTGAAAATTATCATTTGATATTGGACATTGCGTGAGTGAATCTTGGCATCAGACTGGGTGCAATTTGGTCTTCAAACGGCCAAGATACGAGCTCCCAAAGGAGTGAAAAATGTAAGGGGGGTTAGAGATGCATTCGTGTAGTAGGGACCATCGTGTTTAAAATGTGCCTAGGATTGTCCCACGTGAGTGGGAAAATGTGCCAATGCAGACGGATTGTCAATCAGAGGTCACGATGGAATCTTATGAGCGAAATAGTGTATAAAAGGGGCCCACACGGGGGTGCAAATTGGTGAGTGTTATGGATGCCTAAATGGTGTGGAATGGGCCGAAAAAATTCCCCATAGCATGATGGTTCTGTGTGTGAATCCGTTGTTCAATCGGGTCTTATTCGGGTCCCAAATAAGGAAGTTATGGACCTTTAAAGTTAGGGGAATTTAGGGCCCTTTGGTCTTTAGTTCCAAGTGTGAATGGACCTAGACCTTAGGCCTAACTAGGGTTGTGGGCTAATTGCTAGTTATTTGAGACACAGTTACTTTAACTTGTCTTTAGCCTAACCTAGTTAATCTAACTATCCAGTTAATGTGACTGTAGTTAGTAACTAATCCATAGTTAACTTTAATCTAATCTCAAGCTAACCTAGCCTATGGTCATCTAACCTAACCTAGATTCCACTAACTGTTAGTTCCACGAACCTAGGTTCCACTAACTATTAATTTTCTAGGGTTAGTTCTCTTTTTTTTCTTCTTTTTTTTTAAGAAGGGGGGGGCTAGGTGACAGCGTTTAGCAAGCTGAGGTGTGTGTGTGTGTGGGGGGGGGGGGGGGGGGAGATGCAGGAGGGAGATGGGGGGTATTGTAGGAGAGGCGGCCCAAGAGGGAGGCCTAGAGACTGAGGGCACCGAGTGAGCACCATCACTAGGCGAGTGCCGCCTAGCTGGCGAGCTAGCTGCCCATGGGCAGCCAAGGCCCCAAGGGACCTTTAGTTATAGTGCTAGAGAGAGGGGAGCGAGGGGGGGGTGAGGAGGATGGGGGCAAGGGGAGGTGGAGGGGGGGAGGAGATGGGGGGGGGGGGGGGAGGAGATGGGGGGGAGGGGAGGGGGAGGAGAGGGGGGCGGGGCGACGGCTAGGGGGGTGGGGGTGGAGGTGGATGGGAACGGGGAGGGAGAGGGGGGGGGTGGAGGGAGGGGTGGGTGGAGGTGGAGGAGATGGAAGGGGAAGGTGGAGGGGGAGGGGGAGGTGGGTGGGTAGAGGGGGAGGTGGAAGTGGAGGTGGGTGGGGGGAGGGGGAGGTGGAAGTGGGTGGAGGGTGGTTGGAGGTGGAGAGGGAAGGGGGGTGGGTGGAAGGTGGTGGGGGAGGGAAGGGGGGGGGGTGGGGGAAAGGGTGGGTGGAGGTGGAGGGGGGGGAAGGGGAGGGGGAGGGGGAGGGGGGAAAGGGGAGGGGGAGGGGGAAAAGGGGAGATGGGGGTGTAGAGAGAGGTAGAGAGATAGTGGAGTGGAGGGTGATGGAGAGAGATGGTGGAGGGGAAAAGGATGGTTACCTTGAGTGGGGGAGATGAGGGATGGACGGAAAAATTAGAGGTGGTGTGGAAGAAGATGATGGGAGGTGGAGATGGAGATGGACGGGGGGTGACAGCGGAAAAAGTGGTGGTGGAGGGGATTTGACGGAAAAAGTGGTGGTGGTGGTGGTGGAAATGGTGGATGGAAGTTGGAGGATGGGAAATAGAGATAGACGAAAAATATGGAGGCTTAACGGAATTTGGAGAAGGAAGTGGCTTGCAAAAGTGTGGGGAAAGAAGTGAGGGGGGTTGGTGTTGCTTTTATAGGATGTGGGGGGATTAAGGGTTGATTTGGGGTATTTAGTGTATTAATGTGATTTTGTAAGTCAACATTATCCTTTTGCACCATTTGGAAGCATTTTTTCACTCCTTTGCCTTGAGGGATGTATCTTGAATGGTTTTTTGAAGGGGGTTCTTTTTCACACATGCAAACACATGCTCCGCTTTCACTTCAGGCGCTAACCTCCCTGGCAACGATGCCAAAATGTTGTCACTGTTTCTCCTAAGTGCGGGTTTTGAGGGTGTTGGTCACCTACAATCGTGTCACTGTTCGTTGTAGCATAGGTGTTCACAAGTGTAGCATAGGTCCTCGGGTCATGTTCCAGTGAGAGGTGTAGGCTAAAGCGTGGAAAGTAGATCTCATGCGCGTGTGAATGAGAAAGAGAGCTTGATCATAACGATTGATGGAGATTCTCGCCTCCATAGGAGTTCAAGGGTTTAGAAGGGGATTTCAAGGTTCAAAAGGGGGTGAGTGTTGAGAGAGATAACTAGGAGTTCTAGGGTTCATGGTTTAGTCCAAGGTTGAGGAGTGGAGATCTAGTCTCCTTCACGGATTCGAGGGGTAAGGGTTGAGGAGGAGGGACAAGGAAGGAGGAGAAAGAGAGAGGAGAGTGGAGGAGGAGGGAGGGAGGAGGAGGAGGAGGAGGAGGGAGGAGGAGAAGGAGAAGGAGGAGGAGGGAGGAGGAGGAGATGGAGGAGGAGGAGGAAGGAGGAGGAGGAAAGAGTACAAGGGTAGAGAGTGCAAGGGTAAGGCCATGCTAGAACACGATAGTGTAAGAGAGCATGGATGAAATGGAGATCAATCGCATGAACACAATAGTGAGCTTGAACACTGAACCCCAAAGAGAGGGAGCTTCATTCCATTGAGAGACATTTATACATGTTGGTCTCTACACTCTTTTGTAGGAGACCTTTTGGACAAGAATCCCTCCACTTTTGGGGGGGACCTTTTGGGTCTCTACACAAAGTGGGGGGACCTTTTGGGTCTCTACACAAAGTGGAGGGACCTCAGAAAGTGTAGGCTTTTAGTCTTTCTCTCTCTATATTTAGTATTCTCTCTCTAGATCCTAATTTTGCAAGTATGATTGGATCTTTTCTAGAGAGGATTTTGGCTATTCTCATCCTTTAAGATTCATTATACCATCTTTCAGGCTCAAGACATTACAAGCAAAGCTTTGCCACCGCCACTCTACACACACAATGCACTCATAGTTGTTGTCCTAGACTGTAATTCTCTGGCCCTTGTTACCACAGGGTTAACAAGTAGAATATGCACCACTCCCTTTTTTGGAGAGGAGCACATGAATACACGCCTTTATTGGACAACATATAGTATATAACACATGGCAGTTCGTACAATAGTGGGACCGTTGAATTGGTTCTTGTGCGCCACCACTGTGCTGGCTTACAACGACCATCGTGCTTGTTCAATAAGAGATTTACTTTACTAGTAAGGCTATTTAGGGCTAGCACAATGGTCTCGAGAGCCTTTGTTATAGTTGTTTTGGTGCAAAGAAGTAAATCAATCATTTTACCTAGCAAGAGTTTGTGTGTCCCGTTGCATTAAAAAAAGTCTTAAAGCTGAATGTTGCCTTGAGGGCCCCCAACCTGTAAACCAGTGTTGCATACTATCATGAAAAAATATCTCATTGACCACCGAGTGGGTATGCCAACCTAGCAACCCAAGTAGTAGCTAAACCATGGCGGTGGCTAGAATGCACTTTTAGGCCTATTTGATCAGTTTTTGGGCACCTTTTAGCTCTTTTAACATTCTTATGATCACACAGAGACTAACACAAAGCAAAAAAATCACCGCACAGAGACGCCCATATTTAATATCAAAACTAGACTATCACGTGCATTCAAGGATATATTAAAAATCCCTTATCACCCCAATAGTGGCATACTTTACTACAAAATCACAGTCTACAAAATCACAATCACCCCAATATTAAAAATCCCTTATCACCCCAATAGTGGCATACTTTACTACAAAATCACAGTCTAATATAAAATTTTTAGTACAACAGTCTAAGCAAATTCAAATATTATAAGATTTTTAGTACAACAGTCTAAGCAAATTCAAATATTATAAAATTTTGGCAGCCTTGGGCATAGTCTGCTATAAAAATTTTATTGCAACAATCTAAGTAGATTCACCATTTGGCATGTGTTGAGAGAATATGAGAAAAGAGAAACATGTTTATATTATTACAAAATTTGTAAATATTACAAAATTTTAGCAACCTTGTGCCTAGTCTATAAAATTTTTATTACAACAGTCTAAGCAGAGTCACCATTTGGCACATGTTGAGAGAATATAAGAAAATAGAAACGTGTTTGTATTATTATAAAGTCTTTAAACATTACTAAATTTTGGCAGCCTTGTGCCCTATGTACAATCGAGCATTTGAATCCCGAGGTCTAGCCTTGAGCCCTAGGTACAAAATTTTGGCCATTTGCATCCCTAAAAGCATCTCGAAGGAGGTCAGACACAAAACACGGCACCTCCAGCTCAAAAGGAATATTGCCCCACCTTGCAAGACTTTGAAAGAGGTCAGACATAAACATGGCCACCATTGGAGCTCCACCTCAAAGGAAATAAGTATTGCCCTGCCTTGCAAGCCTTTGAAGCAGGTCAGACATAAATAGAACAGGGACGCTAACAAGAATAAGGGGAAAAATGAGCAAACTCTTCCAAAAAAATGTGAACTCCGTCGTTAACGTCTAAAAGGGGTCCAGAGAAAAGAACTAAATGCAAGTCTTTTGCATTAATTTGTGTTAGCTCCTTTATCGTGAGACCAAGGAACCAATGTTAAACATGAAGCCTGAACATCACATATGGCATTAAAATGTTTGAGCAATGCAATGCGACCACCTTGAAGGAATAAGAAGATAGAATATGGATGGTGGTATAAGGAATGTTGGGAGCAGCAAGTCTCGATGTAAGAGCAAATATGGCAAATAGGGGAGCAATGGAGAAATAGGCATATGAGCAGCGTATGATAACCAGGGGAGACGATGAGAAGTAGGAAATAGTGATGGAGAAATAGTGTTAGTGTAGAGATAGAGTTTTGGATGGCGAACATGGGAGTGAACAGGGGAGCTAATGAGCGATGGAGAAATAGCATTAGGTGAGATATTTAAATGCATGAAGAGGAGGGTGCACTTTTATACATGCATCTAAGAATATGGCATGTCCAAAGAATCATCAATGGCCTTAAAACAATCAAAATGGCCTTCAAAATCGAATGCCAACTCGGTGGCATGTCCAATTAATCACATGAGTTGCCTTTAATCAATCAATCAATCATGCATCCAAGGCATGCTAGCCAGGTATTAGTTCACAATGTCAAATTAAGTCTCGATGATTGGTAATTAACTATTCATTCTACTTACTCTACATGCAAGCTTGGTAGTGCATGCCAGCCCAATGGTTGTCATCATCATGGCTTCAGTTTGAATCACGATTATATTCTTAAATTGATGCCATCCTTGCACAAACTCAATTTGAGTGGTATAGTTGCATCTAATTTATGTCAGTCAAGTGGCTCCATTCCCAATAGATGGGCAGCCAAATTAAGCCTCAGTGTAACTCATAATTAGCTACTCACTCTACTTTCTTTTCATGAAGCTAGGGTGATGGATCACTCTACTTACTCTCTGCATGCGAGCCGGGTGGTTGTCATCGTGACTGGTGATGGCTCACTCTACTTACTTTGCATGCAATTAGCCACTCACTCTACTTACTCTGCATGCAAGCTACAATGACGACTCACTTTCCTTACTCTGCATGCAAGCTCGTTGGTTGTCATTGTGACTGGTAATGGTTCACTCTCATCATTGACTGGTAATGGCTCAATCGACTTACTCTACATGCAAGCCCGATGGTACTTGCATGTAAGCTCGGTGATTATCATGGCTGCTCACTCTACTTACTCTGCATGCAAGCCCAGTGGTGCATGCAAGCTCGATAGTTGTCATTGTGACTGGTAATAGCTCACTCTACTTGTTCTATATGCAAGCCCAATGGTTCTTGCATTCAATCCCAGTGGTTGTTATGGATGCTCACTCTACTTACTCTGCATGCAAGCCTGGTGGTGCTTGTAGGCAAGCTCAGTGGTCATCATCATAGCTGCTCACTCTACTTACTCTGCACACAAGCCCCGTGGTGCTTTCATGTAAGCTTAATGGTTATCATAGTTGCTCACTCTACTTACTCTACATGCAAGCCTAGGGGTGCATGTAGGCTCAATGGTTGTCATCATGACTGATAAAGGCTTCACTCTACTTACTCTATATCCAGTGGTGCTTGCATGCAATCTATTGTCATAACTGCTCACTCTAGTTACTCGGCATGCAAGCCCAGTGGTGCATGCAAGCCTGGTGGTTGTCATTGTGATTTTAGTTTGAATCATCATTACATTCTTAAATTTTGATTCTTTACATTCTTAATTGATGCCGTGGTGCATGCCAACCAACTACTTACTCTACATGCAAGCCTGGTGGTGCATTTACTTAAATTCATGCCACCCTTGTAGAATTCCTTACACTCAGCCACAATCCCTCGCAGTTATACTTCCTTGCACTCACTCATCTTGCAACTTCTATACCATCCTACAACTTCTATCATGTCTCATGATGGGTCCCTTTGGGCACAACCAGCTCCAAACCTTGCCATCCAGCCACTTCTCCCCAATGGATCCCTTTGGCTCGCCATCCAGCCCCTCCTCCCCAATGGATCCCTTTGGTTTACCATCCAGCCCCTCCCATCTTGAAATCATGACACATAGTCCCATCCAGCTTTCCTCCAATCTTGAAATCATGAGACATACTCCCATCTAGCTTCAGATGCCTGATCTAGGTTCTCTTGTCAACTTCACCAAGATGATGAAAGAAGTTAGGGTAAATCAAGGATATCTTGTCTATCATAATTAGAAACTTTCTATTGATGCAAGATTGATTGAAAAGGCACTTAGCATCCCTGAAAGCAGTTCGCAAGCTTGTTACTTGGAGAAGTCAAGGACCTTCAGATTTATTCTCTGAATCTCAGATTACTAGCGATGGTGGAGTCAAGGCTTCGAGCTTGCCAGCAAATGGTCAAGATGTTTTGAAGGAGACAAGGCATTCCTTTCCTGACACAAGAGGAAGAAGTTTTGGTAGGTTCAAGCAACAATAGCGGAAATGAAATGGATGTCCAGTCTCTTTCTCAAGGGCGATCTCCAAGAGGGTGCTAAACAACTTGAAGAATATAAAGGATGGAAAATCATTGAAATTGCCAACTGAGACCACAAGAGTTGGAGTGCACCTAATGGGCATTTTCCTTAAAACATTCTTTATGTTTCCACCCTATGCATGTGTTTTGGTTTGTGCATGCAACTTCTGCATGGTATGCAAAGATTGTTTTATGCCAGTGCTCAAGTCATGGAGAGACCAACTCTACCTACTAACTAGAACTATCTATTGAGAGAAAGAAAGGTGGCACATGCATTGGCCACAAAAAGAAAGGCTCCCTTTGATGAAGGGAAGATACAGCCCCTTGATGAAAGGAAGAAGAAGCCCTTGTTTGATGAAGGAAAGATACATCCCCCTGATGAAAGGAAGAAGCAGCTCATTGATGAAGGGAGAAACCCATTAGTGAAGAAGAAGCCCCTGTTTGATGAAGGGAAGATATAGCCCCCTAATGAAAGGAAGAAGAAGCCCATTGATGAAGGGAAGATACAACTCCCTGATGAAAGGAAGAATAAGCCCATTGATTAAGGGTCCTTTCCATTAGCTCGCATACCATTTTGATGGTTTTACAACACCTTTTGAGATGTACATGTTTTTTTTTTCATTATTTTTAATGAAACCACTTTGCCAGAGTTCTTGTATTTTTAAGATCATCTTGACCACTAATTGCTCCTCCATGGAAACTACTAAAAGAAGTAAGTTGGTCTTCTGGATTGTCCTATGGAGTTCTTCCATCACTTGATATAACCACGTCACTACCAAATAGGAGCTTTGAAGATAGGAATAGAAAATTTAATGTAGATGTTATAAGACTACTATGCACATAAGCATACCTTTTCCTAAACTTCTTGCAATGACACAGATTCAGTAATCTTGTTGACTTCTACAATAGAAATCTTCAGTGGGTCTGTAACGTGTTGATCACACACTAAAATATCATTTAAAAAATTCATATGAGATCCCTCTAACAACAGAATAAACAGTCGAACCCTTAGTTATTTAGACCAAGCCCCACAATGCTTCTACAACAAAATGTTCGAGACAGTAGCCATAGTACAATGCTTCTATAACATAATGTTCAAGATAGTAGCCATAGCAAACATGCACCTCTAGATAGTCTTGGTAAGTTGGCTTCTTTTGCCTTCTTTAAGCTGGAATGTGATCCAAATATTTCACACAAATGTGCATCCCTGAGAATTTTGGAAATGAGATCAATGTACCAAGGCAAAGAATTTCTATTCAAGAGCTACCTTAAGGACCTTCTATCCCCTCTTAGTATATGGAAAAGAGAAGTGGGCATCTCATTTTGATCAAATAAAATTTTCTTCGCTGACCGAGGTTCATCTTATGGATGAGTTCAGATAATATCAGTCTGATCTTTTGTTCATGTTTGAACTGTATTGCATGCTATCTATTTGGATCCTCCTGCCTTACATGCATGATAAGTTTATGTTAACAATGACGCTGATGCTTTTTAAAAACTGGTGTTCTCAATGGCCCACACCGTCAAAAGCACTTGGAGGGGCTGCACTACCTTTGCAATGGTGAGCTGGATGCTTGTGGTCTCCCTAGGGTAGCTCTTACCCCTCTCCTGAAAGGAGAGATCAATATGAATCCCAAAGATGAAGGCAAGAGCGATTAGGACATTTTGGACGACTCCATTGAAGAAATGTAGGATTTCGATAAGGAGATAGAGCCCTGATGTTGTATCTCGTACCAAAATATCTCTTTTTGTTTAGTGTTTGCACCATAAACCACAATTAAGACCTTGTTTGTGTTCGTCTATACTGCAATAATCTCAATGCTTTTGTTGTTTTTCACATTAGTTGTTCTAATAAGAAATTATTTTGGTGAACCACTAAAATGTTGGTTTGATTGTTCTTAAACTGCTATGTGATTGACTGTTACCAACGAAGCTTGTGGACTCGCATTTGCCAAGTGAAGAGGTAATCTCCCTTGATAATTCAAATTTGTACCAACAATTGTCAACTCTATGTTGACAACCCTTGTTATACAATATCAAATTTTTGCTTGAACTACCTATAATGCCAATATATTTTAACAACTTGATGATGGTCTTTCCTAAATCAAAATTTTTCTATGGATTTTTTGTTTATTGCATACTTGTTCTCTTTCTTTTTAGATTTGTTCTTGCTTTTTGCTTTTTCTTCTCCTTATTTTTACTTTCTTTTTCATCATCAGAATCTTTGTCTTCATCTTCAAAATTGGATGCTAAATATTCATTTGAATATTTTGTATCAAAATCTTCATCGCCATTGTCCTTTGAGTTTAACTCATTTGTCAGAACCACATAATTTCTGCTTTTGTTGTAATGCCAAAACATTGTTGTCCTATGGTTGCTACTTCCACCAAGTTATTGAGATCATTCATATCTTTTCCAACCTTAGCACTTCTTAGATTGTTGTTGAAACCTTTATAAAAATAATCACCCAATTGTTTCTAAGTCAACTTCTATGCCGGCTATCCTAGTAGCCATTTGGCTGGATATCATCTTCACCTTGTGTGCCATTTGGGAGCGCGTTACTCTAGGCTCGAGAGCGATTGTTGTTGAGAGGCGAGAGCACTTCTGCCAGATATGGCTGATAGGAGTATTCTACACCCTTTCCGCGAGGCGTATTTGTTGGACATATACACCAAGTATAGACCACCATCATGGTTGCTAGCTCCTATTTTGGAATCTCTATATGCGATGAGCCGTGATATCCAAAAACGAATATTTGTTCTTATAGCTGGCAACCTGCTTCTTTTCCTTGTTTTCATACATAGGTACTTTTCGAAGATGGTTGTATGGTTGTTTTCAAGCATTAATAGAATTTACCTTCTTTTGGAAGGAAAAAAATGCAAGAGTGAGCCTCTAATTTAGATTTTTGAACTTTTATCCTCTTGTTTCATAATTCTTATATTTTTCAATACATCTTCAAGTTCCTAAGAAAACTAATCTCAAAGCATCATAATTTGCATCATGAGCAATATCATATTGAGTAAACCAATTCTTTAACTTACCAACCAATGTGGTAGCAAATTGTTGCTTTTTCATGTCACCATTTATACACAACATCAAAGCCACTAGCTTGACATCTATGTGTCTGTCCACATCCTCTTTGGGTTTTCCATTGAATGTGGCTGCTTTTACTTTGGGACAATGCATATGAGGTGGTGGATTAGCCATATCTTGAACTTATTTTGGGATTCCACATAGGAGCAGGTGGTGGACTTAATGCTCCACTATTTTACTTCCTTTTTGTTGGTACAGGTGATAATCGGTTGAAGTCGCCTCTTAGTTTGATTAGCCCACCTAGCAAAACAATAATATCAACAAAATCCAAAATACCTATTCTTCCTGTGTTAGTATAGGATCTTGTGGTATGCATTCATTCTAAAATGTACTTATATAAGTATCAATTGAGCTTGTTGTTTCCAATTCAAATTGTCTAATGTGCATATGATCGCCTTGGCCATGTCATGATCTTCTTCACTCATGCATTACGATAAACATATCCACATTTTATTTTGATTCTACTCCTGTTATGTTTGATTATCAATCTAATCAATTGTTGCACTTCAGAAGAGTTTTTGGAAGCTCGAAGCAACTTGCAAGACCACTAGTGTCAAAGGAAAACCAACACCCTTTCTACATGATTCAGAATACTAACAGAGAAGAAGAATTCTAATAGGTAAGAATTCAAAATTCTAGTAGAGAAAAAGAATTCTAGTTTGCATACTAACTTCAAAACTTTATCAAACAAAGCAAATAACTATTACAACATATTCCAAAAATGAAGAACTTTAGACGTACAAAAGATCAAGAGTAGTCACTCTACAAACATGATAGGAGAATCAAAACTGATTCTATTTCATATAAAAGTGGCTGTTGAACTCTCAAAACGAAGGGATAGACTCATAAAGTGGATACAACTCTAATGTATTTAGATGCTCCAAAGAGTGATAAAGGTGATATGTATATAGCTATTGTGGCAGTTCTTATGGAGTTTCTTGAAAATTGTTAGTCAATTTCTATCTTAAGACTATTTACATTTTGATTGTTTCTAAACTTGAGCTTCATATTCCGTCTATTCATATTTAGTAAGCACATGATTTAGGCTCAAGCCTAACACCTTTATATTATTGGGGTTGTAAATGTGGAATATCTTGGAGATAGAAAAAGGTGGTCTTAATGAGATTTGGAGAAGTCACCTTAGTAAAGACTTAACCCAAAGGAGTTACATGCTAGAAAGGGAGCTGCCACCTTCTCTTCTCCCACCTTCTATGCCACAGCTTGCTATACACTTAAGATCTTACCAACTAATATTTTTTCTTGTTTGTTTTACATTGGACTTTCCCTTCATGTTAGTCATTCAATATGTAGAATAATGGTTGAATTTCCAAGATATATGACCTAGTTTAAGAATGATGTTGGTCTATTTGAGTGTTTGCACATGTATTTTGTCATTTAAAAGGAATATCTTAACATTTGGCATGAAGCACGATCCATATCTTAGAGATGTCACGCAAAAAGTTATGTTAAGAAATTATGTGCTTATATCAAATATGACATCTCTTGTCTTCATAATGCTTAATATTTCAAAATTTAATTCAATGAAGTTATCTTGTGATAGATATGCATATTTTTAAATAATTTTATAGCTACCCAACAAACATCATCAATGAAATTTTCATCTTTCAAAGAGCCTATCTTAGTTGGCACGAAATGCCCATATGTATTCCTTATATTAGTTTCCATCCTTTTATCACCGTCTTTTGTGTAAATGAAATTATTATGTCTGTTACGTCCTTTTAATCAAAGTTTTCCCTTTTTGTGTTTTTGTCATGAACCTTTTTCCACATATTGTTTTCTAGGTATTTTATTCACATGGTACTCCTTTCCCCCTTTGTCTAAACTTATCCCCATCTTCTATGTCTCTTAGAAGTCATTTTTTGTAGCATTTTGTAACATAAGCCAACAATATATGTCTTTTACAAGCCTCTTGGCATGCCTTAAGTAGCAATAATCCATATTCCAAGAAATAATATCATGTGCATTTGTGATCCATTGAAATGGTTTGTTCATTTCTATGAGATTTTAAGTAGGAGAGGGTGATGTTTCAAGTCATATTTGTGGATAGCTCTTTTCTAAGTGTTCACCAATTCTCTTACTTGTCTCATCTACTTACACATCTACTTACAATATATAATTTCCAAACCATCTAGCCATTGTATTGCAAGTTTTTGCACTAGTGTTTTGCATACAAAGGCCATATAGTTTTGGTCTTTGTCCATTTTAAAAAGGTATTGCTACTTTGGCAATTTTTCTAGTTCATCACTTAACATCATGAAAATGTATCAAGTAACATTTTGCTTGCTATAGGGTATCTTTTTACATCATCTCCAATGCCTTTGTGAAATGTATATGAAATGTGTATGTATTCCTCATTTACTAGATCTAGGCATAGCTTTTCAGCAAATTGAGGTCAACTCTTGCTAAGTTTTTATCTCCATGATGACCTCATCGATAAGATTGGGCCGTCTATGGATATGGTTCAATGAATTTTTTATTTCTTGTTTGAGTGTGTTGTAGTCTTTGTCATCGATCATCGGGAAGTATTTTACATGTGGTTTGTGTGTTTTCCTTTATATCTCCTTCTGTTGTGCACTTTATGAATTGGGAGCCATTTTTTAGTGGCTTTTTGTTTTGTAGTTCTCACAACTATATTTTTTGGGTTAGTTGTGGAGTGTTTAAACAATTTGATCATCGCCCTTTCTAGATTGCTTGGCTAGTTGCTCTTAGGTTTGTGCTCGTCATCTTTGTGATGGATATGTTCTTTGTTTATTGGTGTTTCTTCCATTGGGAAATGTAGGTCACAACTTGTGGCTACATGGTACCTCATTTCTCTAAAGTTGGTCTTTGTTTAGGTCTCTTCACATGTTAATCATGTCGATATTGCTCCTCTTATTATGCAAGCTACTACTCAATTATCATCTAAAGGGGAGTTTTGTGCATTTCTTGTACCGAATTGGTTCTATGTCAATGTATCATCTTTTGTCTGCTTTGGACTTAAGCTTCTAGGCTTAATTTTGTTTAGCTCTAGGAGAGGCTTGTTGGTGCTCTCACTTAGGTCTGTTTTTGCTATGCATGTCATGTTGGTGCTCATTCTCTCTCCCTTCTATCTCTACTAGCATGACTTTGTTGACCTTGATTTTGTCTTCTGTTATAGCAAGTTTCAATGAAACCAACCTTGAGTTTGCCAAAGACACACACTAGGGACCAAAAGAGCAGAGTTATGCCTTTTCCATTAAAGACAACTAATGCATCATCAATTTCACAATTGATGTAATCATCTCTTTATGGCATTGATTGTCTCATCCCCATGTGGATAATACAATTAATAAGCTTCTTGAAACCTACTACTTCCTAAACCTATTTAGAACTAGGCGATTCCTTCTCTTGAAAAAAGCCAATAGTAAAGGGATGGAAAAAAAGCTGCACATGCAAGTGACAAAAATTTGGTATTTTGATACAACAAGTGGAGAACATAGCCTAAATACTTGTTTTTTTAAAGATTCCCACTTTCATTTGTAGCTTCTTTTGATATACTAAGAATTTTTTTCTTTTCGAATACAGATTGAGAAGCAGTTTTGGTGAAATCAGTCATCATACTAAGTAACACATTGGTACGTTTAAGGAGCAAGGCACCATAAAAGTGAGTTATATTTAAACAAACAATGTTCATTGACCTCACTAACACGGTAAAAGATCAATCCAAAGAGCCAACATTGCTCATTTGTAATAAGCACACCCTATTACCCATAACAAAGACCCTATTATGCAACACATTATACCCACTACTATGCACAAGGCACTTGCTTGAACTTGGAGAGGAATTGTGCCATCTCTCTACCCACACTCTATGTGGAGTTATATTTACGTTAAAGAACATATATAAATATGTGCATTTTATTACATGATGGGATTTGGGGAGACAAAAGGTATACAAATATGTATTGTGTTGTAATTAAGTAATTGATGTTTTGAGAAGATAACTAGCCCTCTCTATTGATTCATGTTTTTGACCACTAGGGAAACTAGAGAATCATAAGGCATGACCATGATGGATGCAAGATCAAAGGACAACATCTGCATATTTGTTGTCATAGTCTAGGTCACAATAAGTAATCGCAACTTCCATATTATGAAACAAAACTTATGAGCTCATGTGACAATGCCTTGTTCATGTATTTGCTACGCTCTTGTTTCCAAAAAGCACCAATCTTTTGCCATCATTGACTTAGGAAATAAAAGACTACCCCTTGACATTTGTGAGGAGAACCAGGTCATGATGGACCTTGTGTTATGTGTTGCATTCATGATTCTATTTGTGTCTTTTGTTCCTCAAAAAATAAAGGGATAGAAAAGTAGGGTTTAGGTTGGTGTTTTCTTATGTGCTCCATGAAAAAAAACCCTATAAAATCTTTAGTTCAATAAATAGTTAAATACAAACGAGATGCAATGCATAAAGATATATAAACTCTTTATCAAGAGTATTAAAAAACCTCATAGAATCACATTAGAGAATCCTCTTAAAAAAAGACTACACTCCAAGTAAACCTTGCTTCATAAACCACAACTCTTCTACAATCCATATATTTCCCTCTCCTCTTTGACTTCAACAAATTTTATTCAAGGTGGGACATAATTGTTTGGGTTTTCTTGCAACAAGGAGCTTTATTTAATTCCAGTAAGTGCACCGAAATTTCTAATTTGAAGATGGTGGAATGACGAGGAGCGACAGTTCGAATTTGGAGATGTTGCATCCGCGCATTTGCTTCCTTAGGGAAGATCACCTGAGGTGGTTTATTTGGTTCCTTGGGGATGATCACCTGAGGTGGTTGTTGGGCATTCGCCCACCTGAGCTGGCTGGTGACGTGGGCAGAGCACCTCCTGCCTATTAGCATGATAGTGTAGGCGAGAGGTGGTTGGCCCCTCCTAGTTGGTTGTGTGTGTGTGGGGGGGGGTGCGTGGTGCCATAATAGGAATGGTAGCGCCCCTAGCTGCGACAACTGAAGCTGGGAGGGGGGGGAAAAAAAAAAGTTTCAATTAAAGGCACGCGCGAGAGAGTTTTGGTGATTGCACCGTCACTCCTGCATTTGCAACTTTTCACAAGCTCCGGAAATCTTTGAATTTAGGCTTGATTTTACAAAAACCATGAAGATTCTTGTTGCTGTCAAACGAGTCATCGACTATGCCGTCAAAATCCGAGTCAAATCCGACAAGGTATGTCATTTATCTGCTGCTTTCTTTCTGGATTCTTTCATCCCTTCCGAAATTTGTTTTCCTGCGTTCGTCGATGCATTTTGGAATTGCGTTTCAAGCTGAGGAAGCCCGTGTTTAGGATATGGTTCGGTTTTGTGAATTTGAGATTTTCTTTCTTCCTTTTGCACCAGAGCGGCGTGGAAACCGCCAATGTCAAGATGTCCATGAATCCTTTCTGCGAGATCGCATTGGAAGAAGCTCTGCGCATCAAGGACGCTGGTATCGCTTCTGAAGTGATTGTGGTTAGCATGGGAAGTGATAAGTGTACAGACACGTTGCGCACGGGCCTCGCCATGGGTGCCGATCGTGCAATTCATGTTGCGACTGATGCGTCTCTTTATCCTCTATCAGTGGCCAAGCTCCTTCAAGCTCTCGTGGCCTCTGAGAAACCTGGTCTTCTGCTAATGGGCAAACAGGTCTATCCTTTTTGTCCATCTCAGTTGTGTGCGTTTCAAAGTATTATGAGGTTGAAAGCTTATGCAGTTTGTTTTGTGATTGTGATTTAACTAGCTAAACTGCTAAATTAACATATTTTCTAAACTGCCCGTGTTCAGTGATCGTGCCATTCTTGTAGGCAATAGATGATGATTGTAACCAGACGGGACAAATGGTCGCTGGATTATTGCGTTGGCCGCAAGGAACTTTCGCATCAAAGGTTTTACTTGGTCATTCCGTTTTCATTTGCCATTCTGCCGAGTTTCCTTCAAGGACGCGATCGTGCCTATCTCTCATTTGTCATAAGGTCCTCTGTGCTGACACGGTTGGTGTCGTGGAGGCGTCCCTAGGAGGGACAAAAATTCAGCACCGCCCTCCCGTTTCTAAAGAAAATCAGTATTGATCCTCGGTTTATCATTGGCCCAAAATTCCTATGTGTATATATAAAAATGACAAAAAATTTCCCCATTTCCCTTTTTCATTTGACAAATTTTTTTCGAGAGCGTTTGTAAATGAAAAAGAAAACACCCAATGACAATGATTTCTTGGTCAAATTTTGTCCTTGGTCCCTAGACCGTCACAATAGTTAAAATATTATATTTAGAACTGGATGATTTTCATATCATAATTCTAAGTTCATTTATTCCAGCTAAAATAATGGAGGACCTTGATGTGTCCTCTATTTGCAGTGTGAGCGTAGCTTCTGTGTGGCTGGTTTGAATCCAACCCTGATTGCCACCACGTGTTTTTGATGAGTGCAGGTCATGGTTGAGAAAGACAAAGAATTTGCAATGGTTGAGCGGGAGGTCGATGGAGGGCTCGAAAGAGTGAATTTACGTCTCCCTGCTGTCATAACGTAACGATTTCTATCTGCCATCCTTGTCAATACATAAGCCTGGGCAATATATGAAGTGCGCCAAACAATGATTGTTAAAGAGACCATCAGATATAGTTATGGTCAATCTAATTGGTAACTTGTAAACTCTAGAAATTCAGTGTTTGTGCCAATGCTCATGTAGCCACTAATGTGCCAGTATCCAACTGCTCTGGGGGATGAGCTTGTATTTAGTAGGACTACGACGGTCTTTTCCATCATTGAGAAGTCATATGTCCTTTGGGATACATCCTTGGAGATGATAATTTGATTAGGAGGTAAGAAATTAGATGGGTCAAGACTCAATCGATTAACCATCCACAATGCCTAGGGTTTGGGGTTTCTCACCAGTCTTTAGGGTTTATAAGCCTTCCGGTAGACTCCCTCCCCCCCCCCCCAAAAAAAAAATTTAAAAAAATAAAAAATAAAATAAAAATAAAGAACCCTATGTATTTTGCTTTGAAAAAACATACAAGATCAACTAACTGTGAGGTACTGTAAGGAAGAGAAACTAGCTGTCTTGCAGCCTTCTCCAGGTTCTAACTTGCTGCCTATGGTAACCTGGGAGCAGATGCCAACAGCTAGTGTGGTAGGGATTACAGCCTGTGAAAATGTAAAAAATATGTGTATGTGCCCGGGCCAACCCTTTATTCGGCAGTCTTCGTGAAACCCTCTATCCCGTGCTCCCAAATGAGTGCAAGGTATAAGTGAGGTTCAGCCATATGTTTAGGAGGGTGGCAGCTGGTTGAGTCTGCTGCCCCTCCCAGTTGTGATTACCTGTGATACTTGCAATGGTCTTCTAGACAGTGCCCTTCAGGAAACTCAAAGGATCTCCCGACGTATGATTATCTCCCCACTTACCAAGCAAGCAAGGGATATTGCATCTCTGTGAAAGCAAGCATCCCCTCTGAAAGCACAATCCCTAGCTGAAACACTTGCTGTATGCACCTTACTGGTGAACCAGGTGGAAAGAGACATTTGTCCCATATACAATTCTGTGAACTAGGTGCCCATGAATATAATGCCTTGTAAGAAGACCCTCCACTCCTGTTATTGAATCCCTTCTAGGATCTAACCCTAAACATAGTCCAAAGCTACAATCAGCAAAACACAAGGATAATCAGCTAGCAACTCACCTCCCAGCCACCCTCGAGCACGCGGGATAGAGATCAGACTCCCACGAGCTCATGCCTATAGCTCTGGCGTCCCATATGACCAAAACCCGTTCCCAAGACTGTATACCATCATGATAGCCTTGGCCACTCTTATAGAAGAGCAGCCTGCTTTATAGAAAGCGTCTTGGCTGAATATAGCTAACTGGCCCTTTGCTAGTGTTCAAGTCCTCTAGTCGCATGTTAGCCTACTTCCCTTAATCTAGGGCCTCCTAACCGTGCTGGATTAAGTCCACTAATGTGAGGATTTGTGTTTTGGTGCATAACATTCTTCCCCTTTTGTAAGTGTTTACTCTTAAACAAATTGGGAAAGTTCTTTTGCAAACTAGCAATCGCCTCCTTCTCTTGACCTATCCTTCGACCTAACTTTGCACTCCGGAATTAACTTATTCCTAAGTTTCCTTTCCTTCAAGATTAAGAAGGGTCCATAGTACCTAGGGGATTTTCTACCAACCTTGTCTGTAACGTCTTTGAATCCTTTGGTATTCACGATTATACATGCATTCCCTCAGAAGACTCTTGGGGTGAATGACGCCATCTATTAGCATAAAACCATCTTTGTCTGAGCACTAGTGTCATCCTTGTATCCCATGCTCTCTGAAGGAGTGTTATTGTATATTTTGCAGTTGTCCAAGTATAAAGTAAATTCTTCCCTATTTGGGGAAGTGTGTATGGGGACCTAATCTGGTGTCATCACATTCTCTCTCTAACCCTAATCTCTATGTTCCTCTCTGTGGTGCATATGCATGTGCCTTGCACAAAGGTTTAAAGGTCTCGTTGCGATCACACCAGCATTAACTGTTGCATGTTACATTGGTATCAGAGCTTCAGTCTGTAATCCAGCTTGACTATCGCGAGTGCATGGTCTTGTTGAGATCCGGAAAGGACACACAGGCCAGCATCATGGATCAACAGAGAAGAGAAGAAGGCAAATTTTCAATTACGAAGAAGACAAAGAAAGTACGCTTCTGCTCAGCACTCAAGCAATGCTAGAGAAGCTCATGGAATAAAATCGGCTCCTCTTGGCCTAGGTTGAAGAAACATCATGGTAGTTGGGTGAAAAAGACAAGCAATTGGAGGAGACATAGAAAAAGCTCAAAGAAAAAAAAACTACAGAGGAGGAAAAACCTGAAGAAGGCAAGGGACTCTCATAAATAAAAAAACTGCTCTTGCTGATGCATGAGGAGTGCAAACAAGAGGCGGCACTTATACGTGATGAGATGGCCCAAGCCGAGAAGTAGCACCGAGTCGACCGGGAAACCATGTTGCTCTATCACAACCATGTAATAATAAATATTTAATTAATATATGTATAAGTATAAAAGCGTACAACTTTCTAGCATAGCTAGCTACTTGATTCTAGAAGTACAATAAGCTACACTTAAACAATGCAAGAAGTAACAATGCACTTGTACAATGTACTCAAGACTTAAAAGTTAAAATTAAGACTCACTACTCAAGAGCTTGCTTTCACCTTTGCCTGATTGGCCGTAGGATTCCTTCACAATTGTTGAAAGACTACCTAATCCGGCCATCGTTTGTGGGGACAAAAGCATTTTGGGCATCCCTTTGATCTCCCACATCCAAGCAGCCCATGCTGTTCGCAAGGCACAGTATGCACATTGGTGTATGTCCGATGTCAGCTAAATTCAGTGCAGCCAGCTCCTCCTATGGGGCAGGCCATGGCCGATCTAATCCAGGAGTTCCAAGATATTATTGTCTGAGACGATACCACCATAGCTTCCGCCTCACAGACCCGAGGACCATCGAATTGAATTAGTCCTAGACTCTATGCCTCCCTGTAAGTTTCTGTGTCGACTATCTAAGTCTATGGAGACAGAGTTAGAACAACAGCTCACTCAGTTATTGTTGGAAATATCATAGCCAAAGAGTGTTTGAGATGTGTTGTACTAGGAGATCTAGTGGTGGTTTGATGTGTGAGTGCCACGTGTCACCATGGAACTTATCCCCCATATGCACTTGGTGCTAGTATGTGTGTGTGTAGCCTATCAAGGCTTGTACTTCACTTGTCTCATTTGATGTTGATGATGATGAATGAATGAGAGCCTTTCATGGTGTCTACATTTGAGTATCACTTCTTCTCTCCCTAGCCTATCTCTCTCTTTCTCACCATGTTTCTAACATGGTATTAGAGCAGGTCAGCTAGCTGGATCCATACGAACCCCATCCTTAGAAACAATATGTCTCAAAAAATGAATCCCAGCCATGAAAAAATCACTCTTTTTGGGGTTTATGAACAGCCTCTGCTTCTTGAGCTCAGCGAACACAATCGCGAGATGCTCCCGATGCTCCTTCTCATCTTTCGAAAACACAATCATGTCATCAAAGAATGTACCCATGAAGGCTCTGTGGTCTCGAAAGATCCTGTCCATCATGCGATTGAAGGTGGCATTAGTGAGTCCGAAAGGCATGACCAAAAACTCATACAACCCAAAAGATGGAGGCTCAAGGCAGTCACATGCAAATTACGGGAGTCGCAAATAAAAAATCCAATAATTTCACGTCCTCGTGATAGGCTGCAAGCTGAAATGAATAACCAGCAGAAGAATGGGCTGGTCTAGGGCTTCAAAACGCAATAGGAGACTCCACGTATGCAAGAGGGCAGATGTAGGTAGCTGGTGGTGCTCAAAATGCAAACCCTAATGAAAACACAGCAAGTAGATGATCGGAAATGCAGAACTGAACCAGATAAGGAGTGTTTGTGGTTGTGGTAAGTACTCGAAGTGCTGCAGCATGTCCGAAATCTTCAAAGCGGCTCACCGGGGCACTCTAGCATCCACAGGCAGAGCATGTGCATTTGAATCCCCCCTGGGAGCAATCTGCAAATACAAAGTCCTTATCAAGAAGATGATAGCGTGGCAAGGCGGTGGAAGTGGAAGTAATACGGAGTTGGCCACAACCAAAGAATTTGAATGAGGTTCGTAGTTTCTTGGGTTTGTGTTCCTACTACCGTCGTTTTATCCGTCACTTTGCAGAAATTGCAGCCCCTATGCATGCACTTTCCAAGAAGGAAAAGCCTTTCCAATGGACACAAGTGAAGAATGAGTCTTTTGAGGAGCCGAAGCGCAAGCTTACAACAGATCCGGTGCTGATTTTGCCTGACTTGACGAAGTATTTTCATGTGCATGCAGATGCTTGTGGTAAAAATGGTATTGGAGCTATCCTCACACAGGATGGGCATCCTGTAGCTTATGAGAGTCACATTTTACAGCCAGCTGAGTTACATTTACAAATTTATGAGAAGCAGATGTTGGCTGTACTTCATGCTTTATCCACTCGGAAACATTATCTATTGGGAGCTGATTTTACAGTACAGACAGATCATTAGTCTTTGCGCTACTTTCTGACGCAATCCAAGCTATCCGAGAAGCACATGAGGTGGACAAACTTCTTGTCAATGTTTTCATTTTCAAATTGTACATGTTGAAGGCAAGAAGAATGTGGTTGCAGATGCTTTGTCCAGGAAGCCACAAGTTTCAGCTGTGACAATTGCTTATCACAATGAGTTGGATGAAGGATTACTATGCGGAAGATGAGCAATTTGCTGAAATATATGACCAGCTTACTAATGGGCAGAGGCACGAGCATTATGTGCTTAAGGATGGGTTTATGATGATGCATGGCAGGTTGTGTGTACTAAGCAGCTAAGGCAGAAGGTTATGAGTGAATGTCATGGTCCACCATATGCAAGACATCGTGGTATTCATGCCACAGTCAAGGCAGTAGAGCATTCGCAGGTCGCAATGTTGAGCAGTATGTTCATACATGCATAACCTGTCAAAAGGTGAAGTATGATCGCTGAAGACTCCTGGATTGTTACGTCCTTTGCCCATACCCGATGGACCATGTGAGAGCATAGCCATGGATTTTATTTTTGATTTTCCGAGCACACCTACAGGTAATGATGGATTATGGACGATCATTGATCGCTTCAGCAAGTAGGCATGCTTCATTCCTGTACAGAAGAAGATTGGGGCTGTGAGTCTCCTTAAGCCTTTTCAAGGTGATGTGCCTATGGATCTACCCTCGTGGTTGCAGCCAGAGGTGGAAGACATGGATGAGATCGTTGTACCCGAGCAAATTCTAGCACATAGGGAAAGGAAGGTAAGAGGTAAAGTTGCACGACGCTACTTGGTGAAATTTTGTAATTATTCATCATTGCATGCGAAGTGGTTGGATGAGGACGAGTTAGCAAACACTCCTTAGGTGTTACAGCTTTACCTTGAGGCTTTTCAGTTGGAGCCCACTTTGCGTGGCGCTCCTTCAGGTTGAGCAGATCACCAGGTGTCTGTAGCATTACCTGATGCATAGGGGGGGAGTTAGCACTTTCATTTCTTTTGTACAGACCCGCTCATGTATCTAGAGGACACTTGGTGTTGCATTTTGTTTCACCCGAGGTACTAGTTGCTGACGGTATCTTCGCCGTGAGGGCCTCTATGATTGGTGTGCTAGCCACTTGGTTATGATGCATCTTATATGCAATGTATTTTGTATTTGTTACCATGGCTCTATAGATACATATTCATTGTTGGTTGACTTGTTGGCGGCATTGGTAGGCTGTCCTTTTAGGTTTGGTTGATCTGTTGGGTCGCTCCCATTATAATCTTGGATGATCTATTGGTGGCATTGTTGGCTGTCTTTCAGATTTGGTTATTTCATTATTTTTCTATTTCAGCTTTGGTTATTTCATTTGCTTTTGATTTGCTATTATTTCTTTTTGTTTGGTTTGCAGGCAATCAAAGACGTTTGCCTTCTTTCAAGAGGGGGGTCTGTCACGAGGACGTGAAATTATGGGACTTTTGATTTGCAACTCCCGTAATTTGCGCGTGACTTCCTTGAGCCTTTGGGGTGTGAGGGTCCTTGGAAATTGTGAATTGTGCGCCTAGTTACTAGGTAATTAATTCCTAGGGCCAAAGTGTGCAACAGGGGGGCCAAAAGAGTGGGCCCTTGGGAATTGTGAATGTGCACCCAGTTACTAGGTAATTAATTCCTAGGGCCAAAGTGCGCAACAGGGGGGCAAAAGAGTGGTGCAATAAAAAATTGCTAATTTTAGCACATGATTCCAAAAAGAGCAGTTTTGACTGAAATCAACATTTTGACCAATAGAAAAATAACTCTTTGACCATAATTAAATAAATAAAGAACTTCATAATTATGATCAAATAATATGGTCAATTGAAACTTTGACTTGGAGTATTTACAACTTCGTGACATCCCCTCGGCTTCTATTCAGTTGACCTCAACTGAAAAGCTTCCTTGTAAATATCCAGGAGCTGTAGATGAGCAGACAACATGTTTCATCCATCCACTTGGCATTCAATGCCGAATAGTTCTTGAATTTTACAAGGTACCTGTAAAATTCCTTGCCTTGGGGGCCTTTTTATATAGTATGGTACACGATCTGCGCTGGCTGAAGGACCTCCTCCAGCTCATCCACTTTTGGTGGATCTTATGTTACTGGCTTTATAGGCTCCGGTCATTGATATTTCTTAGAAGGCTCACATGAAAGGCATTGTGAATCCTTCAGTGCTCTGGCAGTGCCAATCTGTATGCAACTTCATTAATCTCATCTATAACCTTGAAAAGGCCATAATCCCTGGGGGATAACTTTGCAACACTTTTTCTTTGCCTTTAAGCTTGCAGAGCCTGACTTTTTCGAACTTCAAAGGTATCCAATCCCCTCACTTGAGATCTAGTTGTCTCTTGTGCTTATCTGCAGCCTTCTTATGCTTTTCTTGAGACCTTTCTATTGCTGTCTGAACCTAGCTGAAAGCTGTTTGAAGGTCTTTGACATACTGATCAACTCCAAATATCTCGTCTTTGGTCCTTAGGATAGGTGGCAGAATCACATTTTCATAAATGACCTCAAAGGGGGCTTTCCCTACGGAGCTGTGAATAGTATTGTTATATGCAAACCCCACCACTTGTCCCAATCTGATTTTTGGTCAACCATGTAGCCTTTCAAAAGATCTAGCACTGTTGAATGACCATCTGTGTGGTGATGGAAAGAAGAAGAAAAAATCAGATTCGTCCCCATATTATCAAATAAAGCTCTCGAGAATAGGCTGATCATCGTGGGGTCTCGGTCACTGACAATGGACTTTGGCATTCCATGATGCTTAAAGATCTGTGCCATTAAAACCTTGGCCATATGATCTACCTTTATAGTCTTGCGTACTGGAATGAAATGAGCCTGCTTGCTGAATCTATCAATGATAGTCCACATCCAATTATTCCTTGATTTTGATCTTGGCAATTCAAAAATGAAGTCCATTGCAATACTTTTCCATGGTGCCTGAGGCATGGGAAGAGACATAGTAGGCCAGGTGCCTTTCGCCTGTCATATTTGACCTTTTGACAAGTGAGGCATTCTGTACCAAACTGGTGTATATCTTTTTGCATAGCTGGCCAATAAAAATACCTTTCTAAAGCCTGAGTGGTAGCTGCAATTCCTCTATAACCAACATAATAGAACCAACGCAGTGGTTGCACAAGGAAATACGTTTAAGATTAACTTTTAACCACTTGAAATGTATGATCGATTGTGGGGCTCCAATGCAGGTCTGAAGCCCATTAATGTAAATATATTTTCCTTGGTTTGATTAGGAGTAGCTACAGCCACCTCCAAGAACCAATATGGTGGTCGCACCAAGCCAATGTCATTGCGGTGGTTGCGAATCTAGATCAGTGCGGGAGAGCTGCATATAATACACATGTGGTGAGTTGTGGGTAGATGACAGGATAATATGTGTTGGACGGTCTAATGTACAAAGATGCAACAAAACAATCTTTAAAATTTATAAGAAACTGAAATTTATCTTTATCTGCCTCATTATTCCGCATGCATTTTGCCATGTGACTGCCATAGAATACAAGATAGAGCTGAAGCCTGATGCTAAGCCAATGGCTCAGAAGTATCAAAGATTAGGGCTGTACACACCTTCAACTAGGTGGAATTAACTTACATGCAAAGTGGCACGCCCATCGCATAAGTGCTTGATCAGATAACACACCTAGCATCGTATTTTTTTACGGATGTGCATACCAAATGCTGCGTCAAACTGCTTGATAAATAGCATGGCCTTCTCTGTATGACCATATTGGCCATTAAATGTAGCAAACCTGATAGACTTCCCACCATCTTTGAATTCCTTAATTTTTGCTTTCTTATTTGCATGCTTTCTCTTGGGTAACTTCTTCTTCTTATGCTTAAGCTTTGATGACCCAGAAGAAGAAGACGAAGATGAAGATGAAGAGTTGGAATTGGTAGAAGAGGAGGAAGAACTTGAAGAGCTGTGATTATGTCTGGCCGTCTTCTTCTTGGGATGTGAACTCTCTTCTTGGCTATCTTATTTTCTCTTTTTGATGTCCTCATAACAAGGCTTCTTACTCTTCCTGGATGCATCATTTGAAGGAATGAATAGGAGCTGTACTCAGGGATCTCTTCACTTGCTGAATCTGAAACTTCAGCCCTGCTTACCATATCAAAATTCAAAATTTTCCCATTCGAATGTACATAAAAGATTCCTCTCTGCCAATTCTGAATTGCACCTACCTTCCTCAACCACGGCCTTCCAAGAATGAAAGGATAGGCTCCCAACCCCGCAGGCATCACATGACAATCCACTCGACATGAAACACTGAATGCCTCAACCTCTAGGCCAGGTACTATCCCTAAAGTCTTCACCTTGGAGTGGTTTGCCATTCTGATGCGATAACTAGAAGAGCGGGATATCTTCAGTCCTAATCTCTCCACACAAGCTTGAGTAATCACACAAATCTGTGCACCCCCATCTATATAGGCCTCTCCAAAACCCTTTCCTATATGCCATGCTTCTACAGCAGGTAAAAGATCTGGCAACTCTGAGACAGACATCAGCTTAATTGTACCTTTATGAGAGTTCCTCTTTGCTGAATTTACAGCCCGCTTCCTGCCAAAACTCCTTTTGAGTTGCTCCAGAGGGAGCTTTCTCTGTCCTTTCCTCTGCAACAGGTTGTACCAGTCGGCAAAACAAAGGATCCCTTCTTGCCTGTACTAGTTGAGCAAGTGGTTCTCTGTAAAAACTCTCCTTATTAAATTGCATGCCCTCTTCCTGCCTGATCTGGGCATATCTGCAATTCCCTCATGGGATGAATGAGCATGTTCCTGTGCAGCCATCTCTACAACTTAGCCTCAACCCTCACTCAAAGGGTATGTTAATCACACAGTCCTTTCTATCTAAGCTGGAATTTTCCCTCAACAAGAGATATATTGCAAGCGCAGCTTAGCTCAAACTGATGTCAACCAACTAGTCTTTGCTCAAGGCTTAACCTCAACTTCTGTTAAGCATTTAATAGCTCTGATCTGCTGGTCAAATGCTTATCACTCTGATCTGTTGTGCGCCCCTTTTTGGCTATTGCAACTGCTGCCAAAAATCATGAAACTTCCTTTTTTCAACTCAAAGGTATGCATAATTCTTTACTCCTTTGCAAATTCTCTGACATTCTTCTGTTTTTTGATAGGTAGTTTCTGACAGACTGCTGACAGGTAATCACCGACAGAAAATTGACTGGTAAAAATTGTTCCTTTCTTTTTGGGTAACTGGCTAACCACCTGTGTGTAAGTAACTAAACCAGACTGGAGTCTTGTTAGTTGAACCAGTCTGGTCTGGTTAGTCTGACTGGACCAGGATTGGTTAGGTTAGGGTAACCTAGCCAAAGGTTTGGTTAGCTGTCATGTCAGCTGGTTGGTTTGGCCTGCCACGTCATTAACTAGCTGGCCTGCCACGTGTGAACAGTGCCACATCAGCTCTGCAGTCTGCACCACCACGTCAGTCACATGTCAGTGCCACATCAGCATCTAACTGACAGCACCACATCAACATCCTGTCAGGTCTTTACCAAACTCTGTCTGGGGTCTGATCCAATAAACCCAACATGGGTTTATGTGCGTGATTAGTGAGCATATCTGCTAGCAACTGTAGCATAAGGTCCAAAATCAAACGATTTCAGATTCGTACGGCAGATCCACGCTCCCTTTGGAATTATTTACAACTGTTCTTTGCCAAGAACCTCGTCAAGGTGTGCACAGGGCGCACAGAATAGTGGTGACGCAACTTCTTGCGATATATTTCAGACTGAGTCTATTGAAGGCTACGTGTGTATGTTCGTCAGTTAGGCACCCTGGGGGCCATCGAGGTGGCTCACAGGTGGGGAGGTGACCAATCCTATTCCAACAGCAGGATCGATATACAAAGTTTTGGATTCTAGATCTCTAAACCACTGTAGGTATGTATCAAATGGCAGCTTTTCCATCGTCAAGGTTGTAAACTTAGAAATGAGGCCGAACTCATCTTCTGGTTGAAGGAATTCTTCCTTGAATACTTGTTCAAAGTTAGCCCATGTTTTCGGCTTCTCCTTTAATTCATGCCACCAAGCTAATGCTTTGCCTTTGAACATCTGTTCTGCCATTTGTATCTCAAGTGCATGAAAGGAGAAGTGTACCTGCCACTGATGCAGCCATGCATCAATGCATTCAAGAATACATCCTCACCTACACAAGTCTCAAGTGTAAAGAATGGTGCTGCTGGTATACTCCCACCAGCTCCTGCTACCAAGCCTGTAATTGTGGCTTGTGGCACCGCAATTGCTTGAGTTTGGGCTGTAACCAAGTCGTTCAAGTCCTTCATTTATGTTTTGAAGTAGTCCATCAGCTCTGCGTGTTGCTTCTTGGTCACAAGGTTATCTTCACCAAAATTGAGCTCATCCTCCTCTCTGTGAGGCCCTTGGAGTGGAACCATGCTCACTGTAGGTTCCTCATGCATGCAGTTCTTCAGCCATGGGTAGGAGAGTAGGACAGGAATGTGAGGGTAGGTAAAGAGGGAAGAACTCTGCAGGTAGATGAGAGAATAGGAAGAGAGAGCAGCTGGAATCTGCACAGAACTATGCGCTCAGAAAGAGGGAGGAAGAGAGAGAGTTTGCAGCAGCAAGTCGCTGTCCAAACAGGTCCAGAGTTCTGCTGTAGGTCCGAGCAATCTTGCAACAGGTTCAGGGTCTTCTCTGGCGATTTGCTAGTTTGCAAAGGTGTGGGGCTGGCCTGCTATTAGCTGTGGTTTAATTTGCAGAAACTGTGGCTAACAACTTGTTAGTAGTGTGTTTTAAAATAAAGGGGGCATAGTCCCTAAAATTCAGGTCCTTTTCTTTTTGAGAAAGCAAGTCTGAAAGCAATCCAAAAGCAAAGGGAAGTCCCCTGGCTTTTGGAAAGCTTCTAAAAGCAAGCCTTTTTTCTTTCTAACCTACAGCCTTGTATAGGGTGCATCCAAAAAACATTTACCAGGAGCTGGGAGCAGTCGCAATCTCCAGTAGCTCCCCCTTCTGGTGTTGTCTATTGTTCACTTGTTTCTGCACCTGTACTATGAGCTACTAACCAGCTCTTGAACTCTGACCCCATCGTCCCTAATTAGGCAGGCCTACAACACACAATTAGCACCCTTCCAGGTGGCCCTGCAGCAACTCATGCGTGTGCTTGAGCACCTGCGATCTACTCGAACCAGCATCAGCAAGCCAGTTCTTGGTGCGAACCTCATATAATGATCTGTTTATCACTGAGTGACGACCTGAATGAGTATTTACAGCAGACTTTACTGGGTTTTCCCAAGAGACTCCGCGGGTCTTTAGAAACCCAGTATAGCTGCTTATGCTTGGGCACTGATGACGACATAAGTGTTGCTTTGCTCGCTAAGTATGTCTTCCTTTTGTTTTTCATGAAAGTTTTTGTTTACCTCTTTTTTCTTCTCTTTCATTTTCTCTTTTATTTTTTGTGTATATTTTTTATCTTTAGAACAACAAAAAAATCTAAATTTGTATGATTGGACTTATTCTAGTCTTACAAAGGTATATAGACTTTATTGTCCTCTGTTTGTTCTAACAGCCCACCCTGCATCACAATCAATCGAGTGGGGTTTAACCTTCAAAAAACAATTAAACCACAACCTGTCTAGCAAAATAATTGTCTACAGGCAGCCCTACAGGCACCTACAAATTCACTGCAGCAGAACATCTCTTTATTTTCAAACAACCAACACTTCCAACTCACTCTCTTTTCGTTCTCAGAGAGTTTGTATAGTCCCCCCCTTGCAGGTTCAACACCCCTTTGGGATGTTCTTCATAAATTGTTGCGAAACAGCTCCCTGCAACATACCCATGAATCGAAACACATTCTATGCCATGACACAACAGCAACCTTCAAGAATGCATTGCACTAATGAAAAGCTAAATATAGCCAATTGCTGCATTGCTAGTGTTCAAGTCTTCTAGTCCCAGGTTAGCTTACTTCCCTTAATATCGAGGCCCCCTAACCCTTTTGGATTAAGTCCACTAATCCGAGGATTAGCGTCTAGGTATGTAACATCCGCTCCCCAATGCTCCCTCGGCTGCCACTTGGTAGTAAAACATGATTTATGGTGGATGATTGGAGCCAAACAATATGTGCCTAGGTTTCTTGCCACTCTATTTTTCCTTGAGGTGCCCCGGGAAATAGTAGGAAATGATAGGATTGACAATGATGGGACAAGATTGGCGATGGACAATGCTGTTGGGCAAGTTGCCGAATGGGCTGAAATAGGCAGCACTGGCTTGCTAGTTTTCTTGTCGATGAGCATGGAGAGGAAGAGTTGTCTGCCTACTTTCATCCTCCACTATATAGGTCCACAATCTCATCGAGAGTGCATCTTGTGCGGTGCCAAGCTTGTCCCTGGGAAGCATGCCTTCGTTGGCTTGTCAAAGGACTTATCCTTACGAATTCTTGTGACTTGTTGGATGGTTCGATCATGGTTTTGCATTGGCCTTTGGGTTGGATCGCGATGGTGTTGGTGTCGAATAGAGGCAGTTTATTTGTGCATGGTTGAGGAGCTCAAAGAGAGGTCCGTGGTAGCTGTAGCTGAGATGCCATGGAAATGCTCGGATCATTCCAGCCCTCGTCCTTGTCCGAGTCCCGCGGGCAACAAAATTATGCTTGGTAGGTGATCGGTGGAAAAAGCGTCGTGGTCTATCAAGATTCAAAAGGAAGGATGATCAAAGAGGCAAGACATTGGATGAGGAGAATCGGCGGTGGATGGCATTGAGTTGACTGTGCATAGCCAGCTACGCGGTGCTGGGCTGCTGTTGCATTTGTGCCTGCATTTGCTGTTATGAAGAGGGGTACAATGCCGAAGGAAAGGGCTTTCATACCAATGTAAAAAGGAGAGGAGTGCAAGATAGGGTGTGAGAGTGCAGCAAAATTTGAACAGAGAGAGAGAGAGAGAGAGAGAGAGAGCACATTGAACTGAAAAGAGAGAGAGAGAGAGAGAGACAAGAGAGTGCAAGGGATCTTAGGCCAAACCCCCTGAACTACAGGGGAAAAACTCCTTTGATAGATGCACAAGTGATGCTTCATTGAGATGAACAAGTGAGGGGGGGGGTGGGAGTGTAGAGGAGGGGGTGCTATAAGTAGCCTCTCCCCTTCCTAGTTGGCTGGTATACAAGCAGGCTGAGCTCTTGCTGTAGGTGGGCTGACTCTTGCCCCTAGGGGCCCAACCCACTGCACTAGGGCCTGCCATAAGATGGACTGCCATGCAACCATATGAAGGGTACCCCTTTGCTTCAAGCAAGCCGACCAGGCAGCCTAGGTGGCCGATTAGCAAGTCGGCCTACCTCTGCATATAACTAGCTTGCTAGGGCCTAGTCTCCCGTCCCAAGGGTAGCCACATAGGCTCTCCCCAACTAGCCTAATTGAGATGCCTCAAGAGGGCTGCCATGCGGCAGCAAGCAGGCCGCAAAGGAGCTCTAACCAGAGCTATACCTGGCCCGTACCCTCTTCGGAACACCTCACAAGAGTGCGCCATCATAGCAACTTGCCTACGCCACCATAGCAGCCTATCCACATGCCCATTAGGCCCTGAGTCACACTGTGATCTGGCCCACATGGATATGGACTCCTACTAGCATAGGCACATGCTCAATCCTATACTAGACTAGCCTCACAGGGGGCGGGCACACTCACAACAAAGGCCCTCACTCATGACCTAACCTAACCATGGTACATCAGGAGATGCTGACCTGCAACACCTTCTCTCAGCTCATGGATGTAACATCATCTCCAGGGAGTTGGGTGTGCCACTGAAACAAATGGAGGAATCCGTCGTCGTGAAGCTTTGTCCCTGAAGACTGCCACATGTACTGTTGAAGAAGCCCCCTCTTGGCACAAACCGTCTCAGCATGATCACTGGAAACCTCGTCCTACTGCTCCGAGGCCACAAGGCTAGGCATACTCCTTTGGTCCAGTACTGGTACCAATATCACAATCCTGTATTGCCACCTGTGCAAGGTCTGATTCCCTACATGGGCACTGTATCACAGAGATATATAGCCCCCTCTGAAGCCCCCTGTTAGGACCAAGCTGGTACACTGCCCCCAGATCGATGAACCTTTGTGCTCCAAAAACAATGGGCAGCCAACTATGCACAAGGATCAATGTTCGGTGTCTGAATTCCCGCACTGGCAGTCATTTGACCCATTAGAATCTCCAGCAGCTTTACAACGAATAGTTGTAGCAAAACAGAACAAAACTCCCTCTAGGTTTGCCAGGACTTCATGTCCAAACAAATACAATATGGGTATACATAATGTCTCCTGAGTCAACGAGAACAACTCCTCATGGCTTGTGGTCCGTGCCTGAAAGCCTACCTCGAACAAAGACTCCTTAAGCACTGCACCTGTCTGGCTAGTCCTATTGCCACATACAAGCAAGAATCCTCCATCGGAAACTAGAATGCTTGCCGGTAGCGCATCTTGCCTCTTGCTACTAGAAGGCTAGATAGACTAGAACATCGACATGACGGTCGCAAAATTTCCTTCCTTTTGCTCACTGGTCCCCTCACTGATCCTATGAGGACATTGCCGCCAATAGTACCTTTCTAGCCACAACGATTCCATGTACGTGAAGCCTTTAGAACTTCTCTTTCCTCAACTGTCATCTTCTTCCTTCCCTTCTGCTCAATGGACAAAGCCTCTGAGTGAATGTCCTGAGAAGGATTCAGAAATCTCTCCTCCTGGTCAAGCACCATTGGTACCAATTCCTCCCAGGTCAACGTATTCATCGTTCCGCTAGTAATCAAGGACGAATAGAATGTAGAGTAATGATAAGTCAGCCATATGATACGGTTGATCTCATCTCGTGGGATCATCTCGGGTGGTGCGCATCCAAGCTATACTGAAAGGGGGGACGTTTGTCCATCTGAATGCCATGACTACCAAACCATGTGGATACCTGTGCATACCATGCCGTATCAACACCACTCTCTGCTAGTTGCCTGGAGGACTCGAATGCGAACCTCGGTAATCTCCACTGGGGTAAGTCCCAGATTCTGTGGAGGAACGTCACTATCTAAAAGATGGCATCAACCTAGAGAGGGGTCATGGCGAACTCTACCTATATAATCTGATGGGGGACTGAGGGCTTACTTCGAATCATCTTGGATCCCATAATCACCTGTAGCCTCTCAAATCTCCTCCACTCTGTCACTGAAACATCACTCCCTTAGAAGGTGCTGCATACATGGCAAGCGTGTCGAAAAGCCAACCCTTTGTTGGAGGGTCCTGGAAGTGTGCTTGAAAGCATCGCCTCTCTAGTTGGGCTAGAGCACCCCGTCCTCGAGTGAGTACCTGGATGGGTAATTGTGAAACTTGGTCCGGTAAACACTACCACCAAATATGTGTAAGACTGCACTATCTCCACAGGCTCATTACGGTATGTGAAGCTATGGCGATGGGACACTGCTCGCAAGGTGTTGAAGATCATAACCTTGGTTTTCCCAAGGTTAACTGTCAAGTCTCTCTCTCAACAGAACATCTCCAAAGTCTCTAGATGTTTCTGCAATCCCTCTGCACCCTTTGTTGGAGGGTCCTGGAAGTGTGCTTGAAAGCATCGCCTCTCTAGTCGCGGGCCAGAGCACCCCGTCCTCGAGTGAGTACCTAGATGGGTAATTGTGAAACTTGGTCCGGTGAACACTACCCCCAAATATGTGTAAGGCTGCACTATCTCCACAGGCTCATTACGGTATGTGAAGCTATGGCGATGGGACACTGCACGCGAGGTGTTGAAGATCATAACCTCTTGGTTTTCCCAAGGTTAACTGTCAAGTCTCTCTCTCAGCATAACATCTCCAAAGTCTCTAGATTTTTTTGCAATCCCTCTATTGAGGATGATATGAGGACTATGTCCTCTGCGTACAGCAATATCTGCACCATCCAGAAGCGAACCTCTCCACCTAGGCGATCGACAAAAGAAGTGATCTCGTCGATATAGAGCCCGAAAACAGTCGGTGAGAGGGGACAGCCTTGCGTTACTCCGATAGTGATCTCAACGCAGTCTGATAGGCCTCCTAGGGCACATACCTTCCCTGTGACGGAATCATATAGACTCATGACCTCCTAAATCATGATCTTTGGGGGTTGCAACTCCTGTAACCTCTTGACGGAGAAAGAAAGAAAGAAAGAAAGTTTATTAAAGTCTTCGGAAGACTGATGGGTCTATGAGACTGTGAAAAACATGATACAATGAGCTGTGGTAGTGGAGCTACTAAACGAGCATCCTCACCAATGCAAAATGCAAAAAATGCAAAATGGTAGTACTAAATCCTAAGTATAACATAATCATATCTCGACTGTATATATCAATCAATCTCGGCATCATCGTTGACATCATCATAACCATCATCATCATCATCAACAGCAGCAGGACATCAGGATGGATGAGGCTGTGGAGGTGGAGGCATGAGGTTAGCAATAGAGCGTTGCTACCCCTCCAAGGGTGCAGTCCTGGTACGTCTCCTGGTTGTAGCTCTGCGTCTAACTAGGGCCACTGTGACGCCCGTCAGTCGGGGCTCCGACTCTAAACAAGGAGGGGATGTCCCCAAGTATGATCTGTGAGTCAACCCTTTGTTTGAGCTGTCGGGTCACAGGCTCCAGGTCACGGTCATGTCGAGGTCTCGTCTCGTGGGGATCTATGTGATCTGGTTGAAAGAACTCCGTGATAGAGCTCTGAGAGGTATCAGTTGAGGGAGAAGTCTGCTCCTGTCTCCGTGCTCGGAGTATCCTATTGTCACCACAATGTAAATATCCTAAGTCAAAGTACAGTTGACCATTTATTTGATCATAATTAAAGAGTTTTATATGTGTTCATTATGGTCAAAAATTTTCTTTTAATGGTCAAAGGATTGACTACGGTCAAAGATACTTGACTCTAGTCAAGTAAACCTGACTTCGGTCAAGGAGACTTGGTTTATTACCAAGAGGGTTAATTGCGGTTAACCAGAGAACTACAGAGCTGACTACGGTCAGAGAGTGTTGACTTCGGTCAATAAGACTTGGCATGCGCCAAGAGGGTTAATCCCGGTTAACCAAGATGTGCCATTTTTGGTTGGAGAGTTGTGCCAACTTCGGTTGGAGAGACTTGGCTATAATTAAGGCGCCTCGACCCTTGGTCGAAGCTCCTTAATTATAATCAAGAGTGTTGACTCCGGTCAACTAGAGAATAAATATATATTTTTATATTTGTTTAGGTGTGCACATGTATTCAGTGGGGACGCCCACCGTGACTAGAATTAGTCCACAGTGTGTTATTTGCATGCAAAGCGCTAACAATTAATGGGTGCCATGGTGGTGCGCTTTAATTAATTGTTGCAAGTACTAGGAAGAGTTATTTTTCCTAAGCATTACGGGAGCCTAATAAGCATCTAGGAGGCGGTTCGTGTGACCAAGTGCTTTGAAGACTCCAGAATGGCCCTTAGTGGCATGTAATAGGACTTAGTCTAGATTTTAGACAAGTGGCATGTTGCCAATTTGAAATGAGCTTGAAGCTCTTGTAATGAAGGATTCACGTTTTGGATTAGGGGGGTGTATCAGACAGCTCTATGCTGAACTTTTGTAACAGATTCTCTTCAAGAAATAAAATACCTTCGGGGGGTCCAGCCCGACATGTTGTCCTGGGCCCTAGTGTCTTTGTTGAGAGACAGAGAGAGGGAGAGCAAAAGGAAGTGTGCTTGCTGTCTTTTACGACGGAGGTTTCGTAGTGAATGAAAGAGTAATTGTTGTCTTTTACGAAGGAGGTTACGTAGTGAATCAAAGAGGAATTGCTGTCTTTAAAGAGCGAGAGGTATTTCATTGGTATCAGAGCACAGCTATACTGTCTTCTTAGACAGTGACCATCCAAGGAGTTGATGCGTGACGATGAGGGCGCACGATATTTGAGCTTGCGCAATAAGATTGGCGTATGGGAGGCTTCCTAGTTCGTTCTCCTTATGCTATTCCTTGGGTGACGATCTGAAGATTACAGGCTGTGATGACCCGGTAAGGAGTCTCCTTCTACCCGGTACTATCTACTATGCACGGGGCCCTGCAACTAAAAAGCAAAGGAAAAATTTCCGTCGAACGGCGAAGGGGTACCAGCGTATAAAGATTTCCGTGGAACGGCGAAGGGGTATCAGCGTATAATAATTCCGTCGAACGGCGAAGGGGTATCGGGGAGGTCATTGCGCTGCACATAGACGGCTCCAGCGAGGCGCGACGGTTTCTGAGGCGCGATGCAGCCAAGTGAAGGTGTGAAACCTTAGGCTTACGTGGCTCCTGGTGACGTGGCCAAGGTGCCAGCAGGTCCAGCTGACGTGGCGCAGGAGGACACGTGGCAGATAGGCAGCTGCTGACGTGGTGTCCACACGTGCAGTAGATGACATGGCACTGACACGTGGCAGACAGCGCACTAGATGACGTGGCACTGACACATGGCAGCCAGCCTGGCAGGCCAGTGGTTAAGTTAACCTTGGTACAGTAAATCCTGGTTGGTTGACCTGTGGTTAATGAAACCCTGGTTAAGTTAACTACAGCTAGTCAACTCTGGTTAGTTGAACCAGTACCCAGTTAGTTCAACATTGGTCCAGTTAATCTGGCCTAACCAGACCAGTTTGGTTGGTGTAACCAGTCCAGTTAGTCTAGTTGCAGACTAACCAGACCAGAACCAGTCAGTCTGGTTAGAGTAACTAGTCAGTTACTCTTTCTGGTTACTGTTCTTTCAAAAAAAAAAGAAAAAAAAAGAAAGACAGTTGCAGAGACTGTTTCTGCTAGCAGATTTCACCTGCCTGTCAGACTTTTACTGTCAGAAAAGCAGCAGAAAAGCAGAGAAAACAGAGAAAACAGAGAAAGCAGACTTTTACTGTCAGAAAAGCAGCAGAAAAGCAGAGAAAAGCAGAGAAATCAGAGATTTGCAGAAAAAGAAAATGCATGCCTTTGTGCACTGGGAAGATGAATCAGATGCTTCTGAGTGCTTTTTGCAGTAGCCAGAAAAGGGGCAATACAATTGTTGATGCTTTAGCAATTTTGTGGGTTTCTGCTTTGAATTGATAGCCCAATTACTGGCACAAGTTGTGAATGCAAGACACCTCTTGTTGAGGTATTTTTCTGTCGGAAAAGCAAAGGTAGTTGTGCATCAGCTACCTACACGGTGTGTGAAAAATTTGCAGATCTCAGAATATGGATCAATCACCTATCCAGTGGGATTCACAAGATAGGGATGTACATCCAAGACAGAGAAGTGTGCAGCAAACTCAACAAGAATTTGAACAGATGGTACGTGCTCGTATGCAAGAGATGGAAAATCTCAGAAAAGATCCAAGGGCTCAGCATTTGTTTCAAGCAGAAGCTATGCCTAATATAGCATATGACGTGCCAATGTCAGAGGCACACTCTCGCGTACAACCAAAGAGAGAGAGATCTAATAGGGGACGGTCCCATAGCAGGAAGAGATTGAGGCATCATCACCGATCTCCTAGTCCATCACCGTCTACCCCGAGTTCGACTTCTGTATCTTCTTCTTCTTTATCAGATAAACCACAAGAAGTCTAGGAAGAGAAAGTCTTCCAGAGAGACCAAGGAATTCAAAGAGGGAGGTAAATCTGTCAAGTTTATGACCTACAATGGACAGTATGGTCATACAGACAAAGCATTGCAGTTCATCAGGCAATTTGATGCTGCATTTGGTACAGAAAAGTTTTCAGAATCCTCCAAGTTAAGAATGGTCAGTTTGCACTTGACAGCAACAGCTAGTGCATGGTGGAGTGCACAGACCACAGATGGGTCAGCCCCAAAGAAGTGGAAGGACTTCAAGAAAGCCTTCTACCAGCAGTTTATGCCTAAACAGTTTAGAGACCATGTTCTTCAAGATTGGGACAGTTTGCATATGGGTGCAGGAGATACAGTGGATGTGTACAACCAAAAGTTTTGGGATGCTTATTTGCAGGTTGCACCTTTCAAAAAGATCTCCAAAGGAACCCAAATGAGAAAGTATAGAGCAGGTCTCACTCCAAGAATCCAGGCAGTAGTGAATGCTTTGGGGGCAAAGAACATTCAAGACCTTATGCATTCAGCTTCAGTAGCTAGTCTTGTGCCATTACAAGATCCATCTACAGCACTATCCTTGCATGCAGGACGTGCTGATAGAAAGAAAACTGATTTTTCAAAATCAGAAAAGAAAGAGTACCCCAAGGTTGAAAAGAAAGGGTTTCAGCCTCAGAAGCCGAGGGGTACTCAGTTTTCAAAGGCTTATAAAGGCAAATCTACATTCACCCCTGAACAGATAGCTGAATTCCGTAGAGATGGGAAATGCTTCAAGTGCGGCAAAGAGGGGCATGTGGCTGCCCAGTGCCCAGAAAAGCCTTCAACTTCGAAGGGAAAAGAGGCAGAGAAGCCACGAGGACCGCAAAAGCCAATGGCGGGAGGAATTTCTGACATACCGGGTCATGTTTTAAACCCAGAAGAACGAGAATTGCTGCTATCATGGGGCAAAGTCAGAGACCAGTAAGTGCTAATTCTATTTGATCCAGGGGCTACTGATAATTTCATATCAGAGGACCTAGCCCTGAGGCTGGGAATAAAGACGGAGGATTTGGGCAGGGCTTCGGATGCCGATCAGATGTTCAGTGGGAAGAGAATGATATGCATGCTGAAATGAATGATGCAGACAAAGATAAGTTTCAGTTTCTTGTAAACTTTAAAGATTGCTTTTCCGATGCTTTGCCAGGGGAGTTACCACCAGAGAGACCAGAAGATCATCAGATAGAGTTAATGCCTGGTAGTGAGCGACCAAACAGACCACCTTATAGAGTCAGTGTGACTCAGAGAGAGGAGATTATGGCTCAGGTACAGGTTTTGCTGTCCAAAGGGTTGATTTAGCCCAGCTCGTCTCCTTTTTGTTCCCGTGTACTTCTAGTACAGAAGAAAGGTGGTTCATTCCGTATGTGCGTCATTTATGTCACCGACTTGTTAGCTGTAGATGTGGTTGGTACACCGCCCATAAATAATAGCTGGATGACAGCTATCTTTATGTACTCTAGTTAGTGGCTCAGTTAGTATGCCACCTTAGTGAGCTGAGTTTGGTTTGAGACCCACATATAGGTTTCACCTATTCTTTTGTACTTAGAGTTCTTTTGGCTTACGCAACTAAGAAGAGAAAAACTATTTTTAGCCTCCACCTTTGTGTATATTCCCCCATTGTGTATGTGAGAAAGCTGCAAGTGAGACTCCTTTCTTCTCTCCCACTCTCTTCACATGGTATCAGAGCTTAGTTCGTTGTAAGGAGCTCAAGAAAGCAAACCAAGTTCACGGTGTCCTAGTAAGAGGATTAGTGTTGCTTTCCTTTTTTTTCGAGTTTGGGAGCAAATCTCTGCAGGTACTACATGGCTTCTACTTCTACAAGAATTAAACTTCAAAACAGTGGTGTGAAAAGGACCCCAACATTACATTATAGATCACTTGTCATGTTTAATGACAAGAGAAGAGTCAAATCGAGTAGAAGATAACTTGCCAGATGTAGCACTATTTCAAATTAATGTTGTCCTTGACTAGTGTACATACATAATGACAGGAAGACTACACCCTGAAATGAAACCCTTTGGATGCTAGAAAGTTGATCCTAAAACCTGCCCCTACCAACTTATAGTAGCAGGTTAACTATACAAGATGGGCAGAGATCAAATACTAAAAGATGTGTTATGCCCCACAAAACCATGCCTATCATTAAAGAAGCCCATCAAGGCATAGAAAAGGCCATTTAAATGGAGCTTCAGTTTTCAGCAGGATAGACTTAAAGAGTGGCTATCACCAAGTGAGGATACAGCCTCAGGATGTGCACAAGACAGCATTCCGCACTACATTCGGGTTGTATGAATACTTAGTGATGCCTTTTGGGTTGACAAATGCTCCAGCCACATTCAATAGAATGATGGATCGTATCTTCCGAAAGTACAGGCATTTCACGGGTACTTTCTTTGATGATATCCTAGTCTTTTCAAAGACAGAGGAAGAGCACAAGGAACTTCTTGCTATAGTGTTTCAAGAGCTGAGAAATCATCAGCTCTATGCAAACAGCAAGAAAAGTGAATTCTTCTTGGAAGAAATCCATTATCTGGGGCATATAATATCCAAGAATGGGATATAGATGGATCCAGCAAAGATCCGTGCCATTCAGGAATGGCCAGAGCTGAAAACTGTGCATGAAGTTCGAAGTTTCCTAGGCCTGTGTTCTTACTACAGAAGGTTCATCAGGCATTTTGCTGATATCGCAGCTCCATTACATGACCTTACTAAGAAAAATGCAGCCTTCACATGGGGAATATCACAGAAGAAAGCATTCAATACACTCAAGGAGAAGTTGACCACAGAGCCTATTCTTGTAGTCCTGGATCTTTATCAATCTTTTGATGTTGTTTGCGATGCCTGTGGAGAGTGTGTTGGGGCTGCATTACATCAGCATGGACATGTAGTAGCCTACGAGAGCCGAAGATTGCGTGATGCTGAAAGATACCTGGGAATCTATGAGAAAGAGTTATTGGCTGTAATTCATCCATACATGGAAGCACTATCTTTTGGGTGCAGAGTTTACTATTAAGATAGATCACCAAAGTCTGAGATACTTTTTGACTCAGACCAAGCTTTCCGAGAAGCATATGAAATGGCAAACATGCTGTCAATGTATCATTTTCAGATTGTCCATACCCCAGGAATTCGGAACAGAGTGGCAGATGCCTTGTCCCGAAGACCCCAGGTCAATAATGTGACTATTGCTTATCATCAGGACCTGGAAGGCATGAGGGAGCAATATGCTAGTGATGCGGATTTTGGTGAGATTTTACAGCAAATGCAAGAGGGGCAATCCACCAGTCACTATTCCCTGAAAGATGGGTATCGAATGAAAGATGATTGCCTATGCATCACCCAGGAGATGAGGAAAAAGATTTTGGAGGAATGCCACGCACCTCCCTATGCTGGACACAGAGGAATTACAGCAACCACTTTAGCACTAGAGAGATATTTCTTTTGGCCAGGGATGCGAAAAGATATACATCAGTTTGTTACTGAATGCCTTACGTGTCAGAAAGTGAAGTATGATAGATGGAAGGCACCCGGCCTACTTATGCCTCTCCCTGTGCCTCAGGCACCGTGGGAAAGTATTACAATGGACTTTATTTTTGATTTGCCAAGATCAAAGTCAGGGAATGATGGGATTTGGACTATCATTGATAGATTTAGCAAGCAAGCTCATTTCATTCCGGTTCGCAAAACCATAAAGGCAGATCATATGGCTAAGCTTTTCATGGCACAGATCTTTAAGCATCATGGTATGCCTAAGTCCATTGTTAGTGATCGAGATCCCAGAATGACCAGTCTATTCTGGAGAGCTTTATTTGATAACATGGGGACGAATCTGAATTTTTCTTCTTCTTTCCATCCCCAGACAAATGGTCAAAGTGAAGTAGCAAATTCTACAGCATTAGATATGCTGAAATGCTACGTGGGTGACCAAGGTTCAGACTGGGAAAAGTACCTACCATTGGTAGAGTTTGCTTACAATAATACAGTACATAGCTCTACAGGGAAAGCCCCTTTTGAGGTCATATATGGGAAGGTGATTTTGCCACCTATATCGAGGACCAAAGATGAAATATTTGCAGCTGATTAGTTTGTGAGAGACCTCCAGACAGCTTACAGCCAAGTTCGAACAGCAATCGAAAGGTCTCAAAAGAAACATAAAAGAGCTGCAGATAAGCATAGGAGACAGTTAGATCTCAAGGAAGGGGATTGGGTACTTTTGAAGTTTGAAAAAGCTAGGCTCCGCAAGTTTAAAGGCAAACAGAAAGTGTATGCAAAGTTATCTCCCAGATACTATGGCCCTTTCAAGGTTACAGAAAGAATAAATGAGGTGCATACAGGTTAGCATTGCCAGAGCATTGGAGGATTCACAATGCATTCCATGTGAGTCTTCTAAAGAAATTCCAGGGACCAGAGCCTACAAAACCAGTATTAGAGGATCCACCAGAAGTGGATGAGCTGGAGGAGGTCCTTCAGCTAGAGCAGATTGTGTACCATACTATACGCAAAGGCCCTCAGGGTAAGGACTTTTACAGGTATCTTGTAAAATTCAAGAACTATACGGCATTAGATGCCAAGTGGATGGACGAAGACATGTTATCCGATCATCCACAGCTTTTGGATGTTTACAAGGAAGCTTTTTAGTTGAGGTCAACTGAATAGAAGCCGAGGGGATGTCACCACAATGTAAATATCCTAAGTCAAAGTACAGTTGACCATTTATTTGATCATAATTAAAGAGTTTTATATGTGTTAATTATGGTCAAAGGATTCTTTTAATGGTCAAAGGATTGACTACGGTCAAAGATACTTGACTCTAGTCAAGTAAACCTGACTTCGGTCAAGGAGACTTGGTTTATTACCAAGAGGGTTAACTGCGGTTAACCAGAGAACTACAGAGCTGACTACGGTCAGAGAGTGTTGACTTCGGTCAACAAGACTTGGCATGCGCCAAGAGGGTTAACCCCGGTTAACCAAGATGTGCCAACTTCGGTTGGAGAGACTTGGCTATAATTAAGGCGCCTCGACCCTTGGTCAAAGCTCCTTAATTATAATCAAGAGTGTTGACTCCGGTCAACCAGAGAATAAATATATTTTTTTATATTTGTTTAGGTGTGCACATGTATTCAGTGGGGACGCCCACCGTGACTAGAATTAGTCCACAGTGTGTTATTTGCATGCAAAGCGCTAACAATTAATGGGTGTTGCAGGTACTAGGAAGAGTTATTTTTCCTAAGCGTTACGGGAGCCTAATAAGCGTTACGGGACTCCAGAATGGCCCTTAGTGGCATGTAATAGGACTTAGTCTAGATTTTAGACAAGTGGCATGTTGCCAATTTGAAATGAGCTTGAAGCTCTTGTAATGAAGGATTCAGGTTTTGGATTAGGGGGGTGTATCAGACAGCTCTATGCTGAACTTTTGTAACAGATTCTCTTCAAGAAATAAAATACCTTCGGGAGGTCCAGCCCGACATGTTGTTCTGGGCCCTAGTGTCTTTGTTGAGAGACAGAGAGAGGGAGAGCAAAAGGAAGTGTGCTTGCTGTCTTTTACGACGGAGGTTTCGTAGTGAATGAAAGAGTAATTGCTGTCTTTTACGAAGGAGGTTACGTAGTGAATCAAAGAGGAATTGCTGTCTTTAAAGAGCGAGAGGTATTTCACCTATCTCGGTGTCTGAGCACCTCATGAATGAAACTGGCCAAACATCGCTGGTCTGGGTAGGAGAGGAAATGGGCCAAAACCCCATAGCTATCTTTGAAGAGGTAGTAAAAACGCCCATAGATCTCATAGTAAACAGGGCATCTGAATATGAAATGCTCCTCCGTCTCAACCTCCTGCATGTCACATAGTGTGCATATGCGCCTCTCCCTGGGTAACCGCTCTGCTCTGCCGCTCTCGATATGAAGTCTGTGAGAAGAGATCCGAAACTGCCTAAGAGAGATCCTCAGTGAGTGGGGTAGGTGAATCTGTGTGTATCCTAGTGGATCAATGAAACCCTCCGTTGTGATATGTAAGAAGTGATCTCTGTAGAAGCCCAGCTTCATTGGAAGATCACTCGGGCCCAACCAAGTCCGGAATGTGTGTAGCTGCAGTAGATCCTCATGGATAGCCTAGTTGACCTCGTGTGATAGGAGGGGAGAGAAAGGAGCATCCATGCTGTACTGGAAAGGAGGTAGTTTGTCCATGTGGAGCCCTAGTCCTGCAAACCATCTCTCTGTGTGTGCATACCAACACCTTTGGTCTTCCCCTGCTGCAAGTGCCATAGAAGAGGATAGTGCTAGCCATGGTATCCTGCTACGCTCGGATGTGTAATCCCCATCCTCCCTGACTCGGTACAGATACATAATGACCTGAAATGCAACATCTAGCTGTAATGGGGGTGACCCAAACTCTGTCCGGATGATCTGGTGAGGGACGGATGGGTCACGGATCATCTGTGATAACATGAGAACCTGTAGCTGCTCCACCCTAGCCCACTCTGTATGCGACAAGTCTGGCCCCCAGCATGGACTGCCATACATCCCTGCTGGGTGGACCAAGGAGTGAAAAAGAAACCCTTTGGTCCGTGGATCCTGAAAGTGAGAGCGGAAGCACTGCCTCTCTAGTCTAGCCAATGAAGCATATCCTCTGCTCAGGCGTGCATGCATCGCGGGTCTCATAGTGAAGATGGGTCCGGAAAAGACGACCCCAAGATAGGTGTATGATGAAACTACCTCAAGAGGGGATCTATCAAATGTAAAATGCTCATTGTGCATGACGGCTCGAGATGTATTGAAGATCATAACCTTGGTTTTACCCAAGTTGACCTTCAAATCATGAGACTCACAAAAGGACTGTAGTGCGTCAAGGTGTCTCTGGAGTCCCTTTGCTGAGGAAGACAAGAGAGCACGTCATCTGCGTAAAGCAATATCCGGATCAGCATGTCCGCGAGAGAGCAACCTACCCCACCCTGTGCCTGCATCACTGTCTCGAGCTCGTCGATGTAGAGGCCAAACAAGGTAGGTGATAATGGGCACCCTTGTTTGACCCCGATAGTGCTCATGATCTCGTCTGTCCATCCAGATCCTGTCCGGACTTTGCCTGAAACTCGCTCATAAAGTGCCATGACAGCCCAAATGATCTTTTGGTCATAACCCAAGTTTTGTAGGCGACGTGTGAGGCGGGCTCTCGGAACAGTGTCAAATGCCTTGCGGAAATCCACAAAGCAACATTAAACCCTCTGCTTCTGTGCCCTCACCTCCTCGATGATACATTTGAGCACGAGAATATGGTCCATGGTCCCATGATCACGTCTAAAACCAACCTGTCCCGTTGCTTTGAGACCTCGACACTCTGCAAATTTGCTGACTTCAGAATCAAGTACTGATGCATAAATCTTGGACATGACATGTCCAATCATAATGGTCTTGTAGTTCTCCAGGTTCATGGGATCCCCTGCCTTGTGGATGGGTGAGATAGTGTTGATGGTCCAGGTGCGTGGAAACCCCAAGCAAACAGCTTCATTAAATAGCTTGGCTAAGATCGGGGCTAGGAGGTTAATCCCATAAGAAATGAACTCAGTGCATAGTCCCTTATGATCCTTCGCTCGGCCATTATGAAGTTTCATTACGGCATCCTTTACCCCCCCCCTAGTGAAGAGGGTGCAGGATGTGGGGCGTGGCATATGTGATAGGTTAGGGGCTGGCTGATTTGGGATATCATAGAGCTTGCGTGCATAATCAGACCATACCTGAGTGTCAGTGAGTGGTGGGAGGGACCGTCCCTCTAGAAATCTCCGCCAGAAGTCCTTAGAGTTGTTACTGTTCATAATGTTCAGTGTGCTCTAGTCGCTCTCCATGTTGAGGTGGTCTCTGCTTCTCTCTCTCAACAGCCCCGTCTCGACTCTCTCTGCTGATCCACAGAGAGACACAGAGAGAGAGAGAGAGAGAGAGAGAGAGAGAGAGAGAGAGAGAGAGAGAGAGAGAGAGAGAGAGAGAGGTATTAACGTCTTCAGGAGACCTCGCGGGTCTATGAGACAAGATACAAGATATATGTACCCCATACAAGTGACTGGGGGCTGAAGCAAAGGGCTCACTTAGGCCCTTGCTGAGTGCTAAGCGCTAAGAATGCAAAAAGCTAGTACAAAATATAGTAGGAAAAAAGAGCAATCAAGTACTGCTCAGAACCAGAGCTCCAAGTACATGTGGAGGCTCTATGTAACTCGGCCTCCCTGATGGCCCTCTGATGTGATGCAAAGAGCTCATGTATCTGTGTCTGTTGGACTGTCTCCCACGGTGGTGGGGGACGGGCTCTCCTGGATCTCTGTATCTGATGGGCTACATCGAGAGTAATGCCTCGTCTCTGGCGGTTCCCTTTGAGGAGGGATGAGATAGGTCAACCTCAATTGTGCGTGCTCTGGTCGCCCCACGTGTCGTGTGTGGTCTCCGCGTCTCATCCAACCACATCTTGGTGATGGGTCTCACTGTTGATCCATAGTGCTCTCGTCTGCTCGAGCTCCTCCCCCTTGATCTCATCTGGTGCTGGCTTGGATGCGTAAAAATCAATGATGCATGTCTGTGCTCGGTCTAGCTCGGTGTCCTAAGGCATCGACTGTAGGTGATCTCTGGCTTGCTGCACAAGGGAATCTCTGTGTCTCCGCATCTCAATAAAGTAGAGCCCAATGCAAAGCTGGTTGAGGAAATGTATCAGTCATGTGAGTGGTCCAAAGCCGAGCCCCTCCTAATAGAGATAGTGGTGTCGCCCTTAGATCTCATAGTAGGCCAGACAAACACACACAAAATACTCCTCTGTCTCGACCTCCCCCATCGTGCATAGTCTACAGACCCGCTGCTCTCTAGGTATGCCGGCCGCTCTCCCAGCCTCAATCCACAATTGGTGGGACGAGACTTGTATCTGTCCAATAGCAATCCGCAAGGCATGGGAGACTCTCCTATCCTCAAGGTACTGGGGCCTGATGTTGAGACATGTTCCAATATCCTTAGAAAGTGGTCATGATAGAATTGGGACTTGGTGGGGAACTCGTGATCCCCCCCCCCCCCCCAGCCCGAGATGTGTGAAGTTGGAGAAGGTCTAACCGTATGATACAGTTAATCTCATCATGTGAAAGGAGCTCCGGTGGTGCATCCATGCTATACTGAAAGGGGGGGAGCCTATCCATCCGGATACCGTGGCGATCAAACCATGTGGACACCTGCGCATACCATGATGTATCAAAGCCTCTCTTTGCCAGGCGTTAGGATGACTCCAGTCCAGTCTCGGTAATCTCCACTGAGGTAGGGTCCAAACTCTGTGGAGAAAAGTCACGGTTTGGAAGAGGGCGTCCACCTGGAGAGGGGTCATGGCGAACTCTGCCTGTATGATTTGATGGGGAATTGAGGGCTTACTCCGAATCATCCTAGATCCGTGATCACCTGTAGCCTTTCAAATCCCTTCCAGTCAGTAGCTGAAAGGTCACTCCCCCAAAAAGGTGCTGTATACATGGCAGTTGGTCTCACGAGAGTGTCAAAAAGCTAGTCCTTTGTCAGCGGATCTGGAAATGCGCTTGGAAACATTGTCTCTCTAATCAATGGGCTAGGGCACCCTTCCCTCGTGTGAGTCGTGCTCTAGCGGCATGGGTCATCGTGAAGCCTGGACCCGTGAATACTGCTCCTAGGTACGTGTAGGACTGCACTATCTCCACTGGCTCCCCTCAGTAAGTGAAACTATGTTGACGTCGATGTTGATGAATCACTGCTTGGGATGTGTTTGATGATCATAACCTTGGTTTTCCCAAGATTGACTGTCAGGTCTCTCTCTTTGCAGAACATCTCCAGGGCCTTCAAGTGTTTCTGCAATCCTTGGTTGAGGACGAAATGAGGACTATGTCATGTGCATATAGTAGTATCTGTACCATCAAATCAGCCAATAGGGAGCCCTCTCCTCCTAGGTGATCAACAAAGGATGTGATCTCATCAATGTATATCCCTAAGAGAGTCGGTGAGAGGGGGCAACCCTACTTCACCCCTATGGTGCTCTCAACCCAATCTGATAGCCCCCTAGGAGTGCGGACTCGCCCTTTGACGGACTCGTATAGACTCATCACTCCCAGATCATGACCTCTGGGAGATGCAGCTCCTGTAGTCGCCTAATCAGGGGAGAGCGAGGGACTCTCTCAAAAGCCTTATGAAAGTCCACGAAGCAAGTGTAGACCTTCTGGCGCCTTGACTTCGCCAGGGTAAAAATATGGTCCAGTGTGGAGTGTTGTCTCCAGAAGCCTGCGTGCCCAAGAGCCTACTGTCAATGGTCCTTTGTATAACTATTGATCGCCCTCTTCAGTATCGATCCATAAATCTTAGCCAGAGTGTGGCCAATTATGAGAGTGCGGTAGTTCCCAGTATCCATGGGGTCCCTTGCCTTATGTATCTGTACAATGGTGGTAGTGCTTTAGGTAGGTGGGAATCCGTGACATATTGCATGGTTGAACAACTACGCTAGAACCTGGACCAAGACCTCCTATCCATGTGCGAAGTGCTCTGTATGTCTCATGGTCTGGTGCTCTCCGGTTGTGCAGACAAAGGTGCATATCTATGCCAAATCTTTGGGTCTGTGATGGGAACGGGTTGTTTCCCCTCTGATAGGAGTCCCCAGCCGATAGTCAGGTCCCCCCCTCGAAAGGATCCGACCACCTCATCAATCTGGCGAGTGAGAAAAGTCCGCTTCTTATGTCGTGTCATCCGACGTGAGATGCGATGCGTCTCAGATGAGGTTAGGTGTCCCAGGGCCTGTTGCCTGCGCGCTTGTGAGGTGAGCTCTCATCTCCTTACACTCATCATCGTACTAGGGGTTCTGAGGCATCTTCCCAACCGGGGCATGTGTGGGTCGAGTCGTAGGGAAAGATATGATGGCAGCCTCGTGTACCATTGAAGCCAAAGTGGCTGAAACCTGAGCAAGATCTACCTCCGCTCCATGTACGGTCGGAAGCTCTCGAGCTAAGTGACTCACGTAGACTGGATCGAGAGTCCGGTCAAAGTGAACATGGGTCTGAGTGGGTGGATGGAGGACTCTCTCTGTGATTGGCCTGGTAGTGGAAATACAGAATGTGGAGGTATGAACGTGGAGAGTAAGGAGGGGATGAGATTAGAGGTCACATAAAAAATACCTACAAGAGTAGTCGTTTGCACTTATGTAGTCCCCTCCACAATCCCCTCTAATTCTCACCTGAGTACTCCTACACTAGTCTCTTTCCCCCTCTTCATTACAAAGGGAGAGAGAGGAGTAGGGAGCTAGGAAGAGAGGGGTGTAGGAAAATGATGCAGCAAAAGGGAAGAAAGGGGCTGGAAAATTGCTGCAGCCTGCAAAGCAAGGGGGAGAGGGACTCCGGACAAAAATATGAAAGAGAAAGTGGGAGAGAAGGGGATAGCTTTGAGGGGATCTCTCAGCTGAAAGGAGGGGGCTGAGCAATGAGAGGAAAGATTAGCTGAAGCCTGTTGCTTGAGAGCCTAGATGAGGGGCCTTAGGGGTCCCTGCGAGAGGTGCCATTGTTAGAGTTGATGTCATCTCAAGTATACAATAGAGAGTGAGGGCTTCTTTGTGGGTGTGCCTGCCCCCTTCGAGGTTAGGATAAGAGCTGGCCATAAGGCCTAGGATATTGGCTAGGTTGGGGCCTAGTTAAGGCACCGAACATGATCGTGTCAACCTGACTAGAGCCGAGCCTGGTTGGGTCGGATCTCTGACCCTATGGTCGGGTCAGCCTACCAGACTGGTCAAACAGTCTGGTCAGCCAGTTCTCCAGGGGTGAGGCCTATTTAGGCCCCCTTCTCACATTCATTCATCCATCGTCTGGAGCAGCCATTGTACTCTCACTGACATTTCCCCTCAGGGCTGAGCAGGATTCCTGCAGTAATACAGTTATTGCCTCTACTGTGTCATTCTCTCTCTCCTTCTATTGCTGGTTGCTTCTGCACTGCACCGCTCTCACATGGTATCAGACGTTGAGGTCAACTGAGGACGAGGAGCATGAGGAGCTGACGTACCCTCAGGCATTATGACGTAGATCTGTGGGACTGTTCCGAGCCTTACGTATTTGTTTGGAGCAGCTTGCTCTTACAATGAGGTGTGTACAGCCAACCTGGTTTGTCGCAGTATGGCAGCAAGGCTCTAGATCAAAGGTCGGAATCCTCGTGGACAGCAGGAGGTTGTACGCGGCAGCCTGCCCAAGGCTAGTGCAGCAAAGGTGGTCGACTTTATCGTGGCGAGCAGCCTGCAGGCAAGGCGACTTGGAGGCAGGAGAAAGCAGGTGCTTGTTCTGGGCCGGCAATTTCCATAGAGATCTGAGGCAAGAACAGTAGGAGGTGGTTTGGAGGGTTGGACAGCATTTAGGTCGACAGTTTTGGAAGAGGCAGCACAGTTTTCTCCTTAGCGTTCCCATCCATCTTTCCCTCTTCTTCTCCTCTGCTAGAGCGCTGCCATTTGCTGAATCAGCTGAGGTTTGTGAGGTTCTTGAGTAGTTTGATGCTCCTCCATGCATGAGCAAAGAGGACAAGCTGAACGGAGCAAATTATACATATTAGAGGTTAAAACTCAAGGTCTGGTTCATTCATAAGGGGGTCTGGGAGCTGGCTTAGGGGTTTGAAAGGAAACCCGAGCGCTTTACAAACCCAAAGAAGTGGACACAAGATCAAGAGGTGCTTGGCACACTTAGTGTTGGTACGCACAATCACACAGGAGGTCTCTCCGACTGTCCAAACACTAGCCAGTGCATATGAGGTCTGGTCCAACTTGGAGGATCAATATATGAGGGACTCGATGATGCGAGCTATCACTCTTCAGGGACAACTTTATAGTCTCGAGTTCCCTAGAGGGAGTACGATGCAGCTCTTCTTGATGAAGGCTAAGGTCATCCAAGCATGGATCATTCTGAGGGATATGTATGAACTCAACAATGAAGTGAGGATCTTTGACCTCAAGACAGAGTTGTACGGCATGAGCATGGATGAAGGGGACTCAGCACAAGAACACATCACCAAGTTGAAGGTGGTGCGATATCAGTTGGTGGCAGTTGGTCAAAGGACGAGCTCGACCAGGATGGCAAGGATGTTGCTGGGAATGGTCCCCTAGAGCCGTGGTAGTTTTTTGACTAATATGATTGTTGGTTAGAAGACGGCACCAATAACTTTTGAGGAGCTGGTACCATTGCTCTTACATTAGGAGGCTCGGGAGAAGAAGTGTGATGGAACCAATGATAAAGCCCTTACAACTCAAGACGGGAGCAAGGTAAGGGTAAGGGTAAGCTTGGCAAAGGCAAGCCTAGAAGGATAAATCTGATGAAGGAGCGGACTCTTCGGATGAGGAAAACAAGAAGAAGAGGAACAAAGAGAGGAAATGCTTTTACTATGATGAGCCCGGACACTTTGCGAAGGATTGCAGTAAGAAGAGGGCTGCTCAAAAGAAGAAGGGGCCGGCGCAGAGTCAGAGGAGTCAAATGCGGTGGTCACAGAGAAACTGTTCTTGGTGACATCTCCCGGTGTTGTTGAGATTAGGTATGTAGACCCCGGAGTAATAGTTAGGATGTCAAATGTAGAGAAATGGTCAGAAGAGGAGTCAAAGACCTTTGTGAAGGTGATGGACAGTAATGAGTGCCTGGAGCTATCTGGGTGCTTGGCTACTGTTACTGACATGGAGGGAGATTCTTCGGGAGGGCTTGAGGACTGAAAGTCAGATGGATGCCGTGGTTCAAATTGGACTACAGAATGATACTGATGGTCCAGGTAATTTGGAGTTGCACTTGGGATTTGATTTCCTGAGTGTGTTATTTGGTTGTTGCAGACATAGCCAATTGAAGGACGGGTTGAAACAAACCTTGAGATCTTGGTGCTTGGAAGACTTCCGGCTGTTCACCCATCATAACGGGGACAGTTGGAGGATATTGGTAATTGGAGAGCTTGAGTTTGAAGGCGGGTTTGTGACTACAGGTGGTGGTGCCATCAGGTGCTACCTTGGATGGACCTGTGTACGAGGAAGGTGTGCTTATGTGGAACCAGACTTGGCGGAGCATGAGCTATTGGATGGATGCCCAAGAGGTGTTTTGTAGTGAAAGAGACTTGAGAGTCAACCTTGGCAAAACCAAGGTTATGATTTTCAACACCTATCAGGCAGTACTTCACCGACACAACTTTATTTACCAAGGGGAGCTAGTGGGGATTGTATAGTCGTACACCTACCCACAGGGGGCAGTCTTTGCAGGACCAATCTTGACTGTGACCCATGCAGCCAGGGTATACGAGGGCAAGGAGCTCTAACTCGACTAGAGCGGCAATGCTTTTAGGCACATTTCCATGACCCCCTGACGAAGGAATGGCTATTTGACACATTGGTGAGGCCGACACCCTTCTGGGGGGGTGACCTATCAGCAACCTAGTGGCGATGTGTCAAGAGGCTGCAAGTGACTATGGGATCCAAGATGATTCAAAGCAAGCCCTCAGTCCTCCACCAGAGCATACAGGCAGAGTTAGCCATGACAACGCTCAAGATTGATGCCATCTTCCAGATGGTTACTTATATTCACAGGGTCTAGGCCTTATCTAGAGGGAGACTACTGAGGGTGGTAACTGGAGTCATCCATACGGCTAGTTGAGAGCAGGGCTCACATTGCCTGGTACACACATTGTTTTAGATGGTTTGACATTCACGGTATTTGGATGGACCGTTTCCCCCTTTCAGTACAGCTTGGATGCCCCTGATTCCTTGGTCCTATGGGATGAGATCAACTGTATTATACGGTTGGACCTACTCTAGTTCTATATGTCACAGACTTGGGGGGGACCAGGAGCTGTCCACCGAGACTAGTTTCTATCGCGACCAATTCTTGAGAGTGTCAGAGGGTGAAGTGGTCATTATGCCCCAGTATCTGGAGGACAGGCGAGCTTCACATGGCCTTAGGATTGCCATTGGACAGATTTAAATCACTATATTTCTTTTACCTTCTTAAGGAACACCATAATGAAAGCCTTTCCCGAGGGCAGGCCACAAAGCTGAACTGGGCCCAAAGTGTGCAAAGAAATGCCAAGGCCTGCATTGCGACAAAAAAAACTGACCGACCAAGAAGAACCATGTGCGAGTACAATCCGAGTCCTTAAGGAGTAGAACTCGAATCCTTAAGGATGACCTGAGGGAAACTTAAATATTTCCAGAACTGATGCTTAAGGGTAGTACTAACAAGGGCCTCGACTCCACCATTTACTCCCCCTCGCGCTACACCTCTCCCTTTTGTTTCTCCTCTTTCCTCTTCGTCCTTGTGACATCTATGTCCTATTCGACATTAAGAAACTGTGCGTCAGTTACTTAAAATGAGAAGATAGGCAATTTGGCGCTAAAATTCACAAGCAGTTAGAGCTTATGTCTGCTATGCCTGCTCTTGTATGCTCCTGAAGAGTTCTGAAATACACAGCTATGTCTTCTATGCCTGCTCTTGTATGCTCCTGAAAGTGGTCTGAAACACACTAATAATGAGTCATATATTCTTCTGTTCCTTGCATGATGCATTAATTGGAGTTATTTTTCAAATCTGACGAGAAAGAATATAATTATGTTTATGCTTTTCAAACTTCCAGAACAGACCTGCGATTGAATCAGCCACGATATGCAACGCTACCAAACATTATGAAGGCCAAGAAAAAACCCATAGTTAAAGTTACACCAGAGGAACTCCAGGTGGAAATTGCAGATGACCTAGACATTGTGGAAATTGTGGAACCGCCAAAACGAAAATCTGGAGTAATGTTATCTTCTGTTGATGAACTTTTGGACAAGTTAAAGAATGATTCTCATGTGCTCTAGTCTTCAAATCTTTGTAATGCATTTACACGGGGTTATATATTGAAACTAACTCAGTTTGAACATATTGACATTCGGCTCTTGTTTGGGAACATTGATTATTTTGCGTGATAAGGAAGAAAAATCTCACTAGTGAGTGCACTTTACATTGTATAATTTGTTAAATGATTCAAAATGCATTTAGAAACTTCTTGTAAAATGCACCTATCTTGCACCTCAATGGATTTACTATGGTAGGCTGTGTTTCATTTTCAGCTTCCTATTCAATTTTTGGTAGTTTGTCTAGAGAGGCAGTTTCCAGGCACACTTCCAGGACCCTCCAATGAAGGGTTGGCTTTTTGACACTCTTGTGAGACCGATTGTCATGGATGCAACACCTTTCTGAGGGAGTGACATTTCAACAACAGAGTGGAAGAGATTTGAGAGGCTACATGTTACTATGGGATCTAGGATGATTCGGAGTAAGCCCTCGGTCCCCCATCACATTATACAAGCAGAGTTCGCCATGACCCCTCTCCAGGTTGATGCCATCTTTCAAACAGTGACATTTCTCCACAGGTTCTGGGCCTTATCCCAGTGGAGATTACCGAGGCTAGCATTGGAGTCTTCCAGGCGACTGGCAGGGAGCAGTGTTGATACAACATGGTACGCACGAGTATCCACATGGTTTGATAGTCACGACATTCAGATGGACAGACTTTCCCCCTTATAGTACAACATGGATCCACCACCTGCTAGAGCACCCCGCCCTCATGTGAGTTGTGTTGTAGCTGCATGGGTCATCGTGAAACCTGGCCCGTTGAACACTATCCCCAAATATGTGAGAATGCACTACCTCCACTGGCTCATCTTTGCATGTGAAGCTATGGCGACAGGACATTGCTCGCGAGGTGTTGAAGATATAACCTTGGTCTTTCCAAGGTTAACTGTCAGGTCTCTCTCTCTGCCAAACATCTCCAAAGCCTCTAGGTGTTTTTGCAATAGCTCTGCTGACGATGGAGGTAGTCAACAAAGCGTGGCCTAAAAAAGTGAGTGGGTTTTTCCACATTTTCCTTGTAGAGGTACTCCATAGCTTTGTGAAATCCACTATTTTGGAAGAATCTCCAAAACAAAATTTAACTTGCTCTAAGTCAAATGTGGGCATAATAACTACAACATTGAAACTTACACTCTACCTTAACTTTCAATTGAAGGCATACTCACATTCTGCAATGGTAACATGTGGGTTCAATAATTGAAAGGAAACGAAGTGCTAATCCAAAATGTGTGTTTGCTTTGCTAATACAACAATTCTTTCGCATTCAAAAATGGGTCTTATTATCACAACTGATACAACAATCAAAACAACCACATTGCTTGAAAATTATACCTAGTAACATAAATATCACTTCACCCATATGCGGGGAAGCCCAAGTGTTTGTTGAATTCAAAGCATGGGTTTGCTCTTTCTCACATCCCAACTATCATATCTTTATACATAGTTTAGGATGAACTGTCATTAAAATCTGCTAATTGTTATTATGTTAGCCTTCCTTGAGTCCATATTCTAACTTGCACCTCCCCACTATCACCCCTTGTAACTCCTGGAGCAGAGTGCAAAGAGAGGACATATTTAATGCACTTCACACCAAAAAGGGTAGTGCGTTAATACGCTGCCCTTTTTGGTGTGAAGTGCGTCAAAAATGCCCTTGTCCCTGATGGAAGAAGATATCTCTAAAATCCGTAATAAACATTGGGTTATGAAAGAAGCAGTTTTTGGTATTGGAGATGAGTGCAAGAGGAGCACGTTATTGATGCACATGAAAAGGCAATGCGCTGCCCTTTTTGGTCTCAAGTGCATTAAAAATGCCAAGGCCAATGGAAGGGGAAGTATTGAACATAGTAAGCATAATTTAAGGCACCTTAGACCAAAAAGGGCATCGCATTAAGTGTTGCTCTTTTTGGTCTCAAGTGCATCAAAAATGCCAAAGGCAATGAGCACACAGAGCATTTTTTATGCACATGCAATATCGAGGAGTATTGAGCGCACATAAAATTTTTGAGGAGAATTGAGTAGCATACGGATAATTTTTTAGGAGTATTGAGGGAGCTTTTTTTAGGCACTTGAGACAGAAAAGGGTAGCGCGTTAATGCGCTGCCCTTTTTGGTCTCAAGTGCATCAAAAATGGAAGGGGGGGTACTTGAATGGGTAGAACTCTTTCATCATTTAAACCAAGCTTTCCACTTTGGACTCTCACCCTCCCATTGCATAACGAGTAGGTGAAGTCCCTCCTAGCACATGAGGAGAAGAAGACAAACAGGTATTAGAAGAGTTCAAATAAGAAAATGAGAAAAGAAGGAAGGAGATGGCTACCATGCAGGCTAATATGTAGGGGTAAGAACGCGGACTTCACCTAGCAAATAACTAAATAAAAGGCAGAGATATCAAATTGGAAAGTAGTAAAGAAGGGTGCATCGTCCCCGAAGAAAGAATTCATCTATGATGCCCTGGAGGAGGAGAAGAGACGGAGCAACAAGGCCCTACATGTCTTGGTAAGAGGCCTAGCAGTGGGTGATGCCTCAGTGGTGGACACTAAAGAGCATTGATCACCAAGATGGGTGTCGACCTCACCTTCGAGGCAGCATGGGAGTAGGAAAGGCCGATGCATGCACGAGGCTGATGGTGGTGAAATTCAGGATGGACAAGTCCACTTTCATGATCATGAGCACACTAAAGGGACCAATGCATCATGCTCTTGCAACAAGAGCACCGGAGAGAGAGGATGGTTTGTGTAATGGTAGCCAAAGACGAAGGGAAGTGGGATGCCTATGGACATAGCAGCGTCATTATTTGAGAGAGGGCAGAAAGAGGAGAGAGAGAGATGTGGACAGCACATGATGGTGTCGAGGCCATGGCACAGGGGGACAAAACAGATTGAGGATAATAGTGTGGAAGTGTGATGGCACCTTGTGGTCTGACCCAAGGGGTTCTCACATACCTACATTGATAGAGAGAGTGTCTTCTACATCGAGACACATGAGAGCCCAAAGAGAGGACTGCTTATAGTCATGACACATTGTATACGTGGGAGTCCACCAACAGGTATGGGACAAGGAGAGACAATGAAGTATGAGGATCCAGAGGCATGTCAGTTCTTTGCAAATGACATTTGAGATTGCTTATCTATGTGATGCAGGAGGAGGAGCATGCACAACACATTTGGGTGCGAGTTCAGCTGCGCAATCCACGATTGATTGTCATTGCAATATGCTACTTTCCCTCGGATACATCATGTTATGCGCATGAGGTCACCACAAAGGGTCACATCCAGATGAGACGAGCTATGATGATCTCATGGAGTTCTCTAAGCAGAGAGAGGTCCTTCAATTAGATGACTTCAATGCACGTAAAGGGAGCAAAGAGGTGGGATTGCGAGATTTTGACTCGGAACCCCTTAGAGTATCAGAGATGGATCCAATAGAGCTCGGCATAGTGTATGTCTCCTTCTTCCTGACGTTTGGAAAGCTTTTCCTGTCGGTGGATCAAACCTTCATGATGGTGGTTCCTTTTGTGGTTGAGATGCTGGGCAGAGAACGGGTCACAGTGGATATGCTCGCAGAGAATGGATGGTGATGAACCAAACTTTCCACTTTGGACTCTCACCCTCCCACTATCTATGCCTCCTCCTTCTTGACGCTTCGTTTCTTCTTCCTGACGTTGGAGAATCTTTTCCTTTCGGTGGATCATGATGGAAATTCATGCATGCAATCATGTCCGTTGCATGGGAATAAGCCACGTGGACACGAGGGTTGTTAGCTGAGAAGCTCATGTGCATGGCCTTCACACACCGATCACACCGATCGTTCATTTGCTAGCTTGCACATTCTTCGCATCAAGCAGAGGGTGGTGATCCACTTTTCTAGGCACTGATTGAGTTTGAGTTGAGCTATATCATGAAGCTGTAATGCTAATCGAATAATCATGTCTTTGGTCTATCAGTTGTTGTGAGTTTGTGTCTTGCTATCAAGGTTGTGTGTGCGCGTATTTCTTGTTTTTCTTTTCATCAATGGTATCAGAGCTAGCTTCGAGCCTATGACATTTCATTGTTTGAAATAGATCTGTCAAGACCTTAGATTTGTGAGTGATGTGACAACTTCATCCTCGAGTTCCACCCTTCGCTTAGTACCCATCTTTGATGGAACATGCTTTGAAGCCTGGAAAAAAATGATGATCTTACACTTGAAGGGCGAGGGCTGCTATCCAATAGTAGCTGGGATTGAGAGGAAGCCTCGAGCGGATGCGGATGCAAAATCCGGCAAATAAAGGAAGACAAGGTGTTGGTAGCAATAGGGCTAAGTCTCAAGAAGGATATTGTTCTTGAGGCCGTGTGACACGAGCAATGGACTCTGGGAGTGGCTCATACAAAAGTATAAGAAGCGCTCGGAGGTCGAAATCTTGCACATCTTCCACAAGTTGGAAAATCTTTGATTCCTGGAAGGTAAGGATCTCAGGGATCATGTTCGTTCGAATAAGGAGCTGTTTAACCAGCTTGCTCGTGCAGGTGATGCATACAAAGTACCTATGGAACAACAGAAACTCAAGCTATTCAATCACTCCCTAGTACGTGGCATGGCTGTTGGAGTACCCTTGTGATAAACAAAGGTCTAACCTGGGATCAAGCAGCTGATGCTTTGTACGAGGAAGAGACGATGCGGATTGATTTGGGAATGAAAGCTCCACCAACTGATCATGCTTTGGTCTCTAGCCTTAGCCCAACACCGCCCAGATCATTCACGGGTCCCAGGACAGCAGGAAGTCGTAGAAAAGGTAAATGTCGATATTGTAATGTTGAGGGGCACTTTGAATTTGAATGTAGAAAGAAGCTTGCAGATCTAAACAGAAAATTGAAAGCATTGAGACGTTCCACTCAGATTCCAGCTGCGACAAGCCTCGCATGCATCATGTCCATGAATCATCCGACATCAAGATGGTGGATAACCTCATTCTGGACTCTGGAGCAAATCAACACATGACTTACCATAGAGATTGGTTCGTCAGTTTTAAGCCATGCAATTTCCAGAGAACAGTGCAAATGGGAGATGATACGGAGCACCCGATCACTGGAGCAGGGGATATAGAATTTCAACTTGCCCCAGGAGAAATTTTTCGGCTCTCAGGTGTGTTGTATGTTCCTACCTGAAACAAGACCTCATTTCAATTGCACGTCTTACAGACATGGGCATGGTTGTGGAGTTTGGCACGGATGGGTGCATCATTCGCAATAAAGTCACATGTCAGATTATTGCAAAAGGAATTCGCACACAATCTCTTTACTTGTTGGCAGATGCAAATGATATTAAAAATCTTGTGATGTTAGCCACTAGCCACAGCAATGCCGATCTATGGCATAAGAGGCTCGGCCATGTCAATTTTCAGTCTATTAAGTACATGCATCAACATGACCTTGTAGAAGGTTTTGACTTTGATCATTCTCCTCGTTTCAACAATTGTGATTCATGTGTTTTGGGCAAGCACTCTCGCAGATGCTTTCATCAACAAGGACCTCGTGCTACTCAAATTCTGGAGCTTGTTCACACGAATATCTGTGGCCCGATGCCCATTCCATCCAAAGGCGGTAGTTACTACTACATGACTTTTATAGATGATTTCAGAAGATGGATGGAAGTACATTTTCTCAAACAAAAATCAGAAGCTTTTCAACACTTCAAAGATTACAAGCACATGGCCGAGCTTCAAACTGGTCATAAATTGAAGATACTTCGATCTGACAATGGTGGTGAGTACCTAAGCTCACCTTTTTAGGAATATTATTGTGACACAGGGATCATCAGAGAACTCCCAGTTCCTTATACACCTCAGCTCAATGGCGTGGCAGAAAGGAAGAACCGGACCACTAATAATTTCTCACGCACAATGCTAACAGATAGTCATTTGGATTCAAGCTTTTGAGACGAGGCAGTTCACACGGCTCTTATCTACAGAATTGTCTTCCTACTGCAGTACTACATGAAGCCACACCTCATCAACTGTGGTATGGACGAAAGCATGACATTTCTTCTTTTCGAGTCTTTAAGTGTCTTGATTTTGATAAGATTCTTTCATCTCACTCTACTAAGTTTGATCCTCGAAGCACGTGCACTATTTTTAATGCCTATCTTGATCATCGCTCTGGCTATAAGCTATGGGATCCCATGACTCAACGTATGATTTTGAGCACCGATGTGATTTTCTTTGAAGACTCATTTCCAGGTACTGGCACTACCACTTCTTTTGATTTCCCTGACAATGAATCTTCTTATCGAGCTCTCCTCTCTACTGATGTTCTCAATGATATCTGTCTCATAGATCTTTCTATTTATCCACTTTTTTTGTTTTCTGATAATGTTGATATTCCTTAGAATGATACTTCCTCTAATGATTCTCTCTCCTCAGCTCCTTCGTTTCCTGATTACCCTCAGTCTCCCAATATTTCATCTGTTCCTCCGATTATTCCTACCTCTCCTGATGTTCCTTCTCTTTCGCATGACTCTTTCCTCTCTGAAGAATCACATCAATCTCTGCCTCCTCCTCATGACTTTGATTTCTCTAATGTCTATCATGATCTTGAGGATCACCTTAAATCCTCTTCTGCTCCTCTTCCTCCTCGCTCCAAGAAACCCTCTTCAAAAATTATTGAAGATGGTCAATTTTATTATGCCGCCAAATGTCCTTGGTTCCAAGCATAAGCATATTATCAAGATGACCATGACCATCCTGATCCTGCTACTTATAAAGAAGCTTTCCAAAGTCCGCATGTTGTTGGAACGCCATGGATGAAGAATATTCATCTCTTCTTTGTAATTCAACTTGGGTTTTAACTGATCTTCCTTCTGATCATCTGGCCATTTCTTGTAAATGGGTATTCAAGCACAAATATCACGACTCTCTCCAAGTATAAAGCTCGATTGGTGGCCAAAGGATATTCTCGAGTAGCAGGCCTCGACTACTTTGAGACTTTCTCTCTTGTCTTCAAGCTCACCACCATACGTGTTCTTTTTGCTCTTGCAGTTCATGCTGATCTCGACATTCAGCAAATGTATGTTAAAACCGCTTTTCTGCATGGAGATATCATAGAGGAGATATACATGGCACAGCCTCCTGGTTATGTTGACTCACAACATCCTTCCCAAGTGTGTAAGTTGCTCAAGTCCATTTATGGTCTTAAGCAGGCATCCTGATCATGGTTCACTATGACTCTCATCTTCAGACTGTTGGATTGCACTACTGGTCAATGTATATAGTGCTTGTGTGGTTATGGTCGATTGTGTGTGGTCATGGCATATAGTCATGACTTCATGTTTGAAAATGCAACAGACTATGTAGCAATTGCCATTTAAGAGTATCATGGGGCGAAGAGGGCCTGTTCATGCAGTACAGCGGCATCATCAAAGCGTCAAATGGCTGCATCGAAGCGGCATCCTTCCAATGTTCCTTCTACATTCAAATTCGACCAAGGAGGTGCAAAATTCAACGGAGTAACTCTTCAAATTCCTCCCAATCTTGAAATGAAGGTGAAGAGACATGGTGGTAGAGCAAATGCCAAGCTAGCACTAGGAGCAGATTGGAAAACTAGAAAACATAATGGAAATGGAAACGTAACTGGAAGTAATTGACAAGTACTCACATGTAGACCAAGATAGCTTGTAGACTCCCAAGTGTGTGTTTTGATGTGACACACACAAGTACAATCATATATAAAATAAAATACACTCCAAAGTACCAAATGTATATGGGATAAGTCCCATATTGACACGTGGCACTCTAGGATATAAAGTAGACTAGAACACACTCTAGAACTCAATAAAACACACTAAAAACACTCACTTTGACTTCATGTTCCAACATACCCCCCCATGAAGGCAAGGTGAGAGACTACTGGGATGGAACCAAGAACAGAACATGACAATGATGGTCTAAGTTGAGGGACTATTGGAATGGAACCAAGAACAGAACATGACAATGACGGTCATCAAACTATGCACCCTATGTAACTTAGAGGCTAAAGTCTGAGCGTGTTCAGGGTGGATCCAAGCACTCTCATGGCTTGAGACTCAACATGCTCAGAGGCTCACATTATAGCATGGCTACATGACCAGCTCATAGGTCTAGGAATACACCACCATCTTGGAACTCGGCCAAGCCTGATAATGAGACCTATCAAAGCCAATCCATGGCTCCCACAATACATCCCCCTCAACCTATCAAAGCCAATACATGGCTCCACAGTACATCCCCTCTTGGCTCCAAGGGCTAATGAGAGACATGGAGCCACACACCAAAACAAAATAGGAAAATACATCTTTTTAGGAGGACTATCCAAGGCAGAGAACCTTTGACTCAACACACATGATTTATTTGCATTCATTTTGGGGGACAACCTAGGGCAGAGTACCCTTGACTCAAACAAGAAAGTAGTAAAGATATATTTCATTCATTTTATGCATAGCAAGGGCAGAGAACCTATGTGCCCGAAGTAACTGCCGCACAAAAGTGCCCATCCCGCATGTCAATGGAGTATGTCGATGAAGCTCATGGTGAGGATGCCCTCGAATGATGTGTCGATGAATCCATAGGAGCAGCTCCCAAGGGCGATCATGTCGTGACTCTCAATGTGCCGATCAGAGTGTCACCGAAGTCAAACGAAAGGCTCAAACTTGAATGAAAATGCTCAAGGATGCCAATGAACTGAAGAAATCAGAAAAGTCCTGAAATCTAAAAATTAGGGTTTCTCAAAAATTAGGGTTTTTGATATTTTTTCTCTAAATATGAAAACCGTAGTGCAGAAGAGGCTAAATATGCCAAAATCCCCAAAAAATATTGAAAATTTGGGCTAAAAGTGCAAAAGTCAACTTTTAGGACAAATTTGACAATTTTTGCCCATTTTTGCAAATTTTAGCACCAAATGGTCTTGAAGTTGCTATGCAGAGGGTCGTCTAGCATAAATGAGGGTAGGCGACCTTGAAAATTTGCTGATGGAGTAGTTCAAAGTTGAAAACGGGCTAGAATTCCCCAAAAAATGCCACGAACTGCTGGAAGTAGCCACGAGCTGTTGCAAACTGCTTGAAAATAGTCACGAACTTCTACTAACTGCTGGAAAACTGGGCTGCACAGTTGCAACGTCACGGGTAGTTAAAGTTATGTGCCTAGCAAGTGCTTTGCCACCCACCTTTCAGTTGTTGTTGACGACTGCTCATGAGGTAGTTCGTGCAGCGCTGATGTCCATGCCACGGAAGCAATAGTCATGCGCATCAGTGACACTTAGGAAGGAGATTGACGCAGATCAAAGCATGCGTCACAAGTCACAGGCAGTAGCAGGACATGTGCACATGTGCATTGCCGTCAGTTGCTTCTGGAGAGCACCGTCAGAGGTAATAGTCCTGCACCGTAGTCTTTGGGTAGATAGATGCGCTGTAGAACTTGATGACGGGCAGTTGATCTTCAGAGGGATGGCTAGGGAGATGAATCAATCCAGTTGAGTGTGTTGTTGAAGTAGCGTGTTGGGAGGCTCATTGTTGGAGAAGCTCGGGTAGAAGAGGCGACAAGGCTAGCTCTTTAGCAGTGAGGCTTAGGTAAAGAAGAGGCTTAGGGAAATTGAAGAAAAAAAAATCCTGATTGGGTTTTGAGGCATGGCTCTGATACCACATGAAGAGACATGGTGGTAGAGCAAATGCCAAGCTAGCACTAGGAGTAGATTGGAAAACTAGAAAACATAATGGAAATGGAAACGAAACTGGAAGTAATTGAAAAGTACTCACATGTAGACCAAGATAGCTTGTAGACTCCCAAGTGTGTGTGTTTTGATGTGACACACACAAGTACAATCATATATAAAATAGAATACACTCCAAAGTACCAAATGTATATGGGATAAGTCCCATATTGACACGTGGCACTCTAGGATATAAAGTAGACTAGAACACACTCTAGAACTCAATAAAACACACTAAAAACACTCACTTTGACTTCATGTTCCAACAGAAGGGACATAATTGCTCTTAAGCAAATCCAACCGATTACTTTTGGGTCGATTACTTACATGGAAGAGTAAGGCAATGTGGGAAGAGATAAGGAAGGACCCAAATTGGAAAAATGAGATTTTGCTTGGTTTGGAGAATGCAAGAGTAGTCGCCCATGTGAGGATTGAGATATGGGCGCTTGAAGAGTTGGGGGTGGAAGCTATTATGTTGAAGAAGAAGGTGCGTGCCTCACCAAAAAGGAAGGAGTGTGACGTTGCGTGCTCCATAATACATGGCATTGTGTGCTCTTCTGTGTAGCTTCTAGTCATAGGTTCGCCTATCTCTGTGGTTTATTTTCCCTTTCTTGCCTCTATTAGAACATTAATTTCTTTAAAAGGCAGGAAGTTTGGAGTACTAACAGCACATTAATTGTTTAACATAAACTAGCTCTCTGTAGCCCCTCCCTGTAGCCTCTCCTCCCCCTCCTCGTAGCCTCTCCGCCCCTCCCCTCCCGTACGTAGCCTCTCCACCCCTCCCCTCCCATAGCCTCTCCGCCCCTCCCGTCCCGTAGCCTCTCCGCCCCCCCCTTTTCTCGCTCTCGGCCCCCCTCCCGTAGCCTCTCCGCCCCTTCTCCCGTAGCCTCTCCTAGCTGGGCTGAACCCCCAGCCCAACTAGGGGGTTAGCTCAGCCAGGGGGTAACAGGAAATATGGCCAACAAAGCATGGCCCAGCCTACCTTCCTCCTGTTCACATTCCCTCTAACCTCGAGTTGGGCTAAACCCCCAACCCAACTCGGGGGTTAGGTTAAGCCAGGGGGGTTCATCATACAGCCAACTATGGATTGGCCTACCCTCTCCTCCAAGTCCCCCTCAACTCCTTCAACATCCACCAAGACTCGGTTCTCTACAGTTGCAACCATGACACCCTCTCCATACGCACGGAATTACTAACAAGAAGGCTCAAAACGGCCCATCCTCGGGCAACAGGATCAGATTTTTTATCTGTAGCAGGCAGTGAGAGAGCTACGATTGGAGCTAGCAGAAGTAAAGGCTCGACTTCACATCTTGGAAGGGCCTGGTAAGCAGGCAATAATTGATGAGGCTGTATAATCTTGTAAGGATTCCCCCCCTACTCGGCAGCTAGTCTCTACAATTAAAGATCTTGTTCACACTGAAGTACAAACTGCTAGGAAGGAAGTGTTTGTGGAAGTGGACAACAAAGCAAGTAAGTCTGATATCCAAGCAGAGATTAAAGAACACAAAGCTAGATGTGATAATGCGTTGAAGATTAGAATAGGGGGGCTCCCAAAAGGTTGGTACAAAGAGGAGGATACATATAGTGAAATATTGACAAAGATCAAATCAAGTTTGCCCAACATCGAATGGGTGAATGATGATGATGGCTCCAGGCCAGCTTCTATTTAACACTATAGAGGTCATGCAATCCTTACACTGAAGTCAAAAGATATGCGGATCAAGCTTCTTCGACAATCTTACAAGCTGAAGGGCACCAAAGTATGGATAGCAGAGGAGCTTACACAAACCCAACTCAAGATTAAGGCAACTGAATTAGCTAAAGTCAGGGCTGCCAGAAAGGATGGAAAATGGGCAGTTTACCGTGAAGGGGTAGCACTAATCAGAGAGTTTAAATTAAACTCTCAGTCTTAAACTGATGTATGGCTGTTCACTCTCTAGAATATCATGTAGGTACTCTAAATAATTGGGATTGCTTTTTGCACTCCTTGGGAGTTGCCATGTGCCCTCCCTAAAGCAGATGTACTAGAGGGTTTCTTGCTGTCCCATAGACCTTTTGGTTTCCAGTGGATGTTAATAGAATTTCTTTCTCTACATATACTTACAGTGACATAAAAAGATTAAAACTTTTAACATCGTGCATTATAACATAGACCATCATATATTATATTGTATCATTAATATTACATTATTACTCTATCCCTCGCTAACATTATTACATTACTACATTACTATATTAACAACATATTAACATATACTATGATTATAGGAACATTATTACATTGTCACTATCCTAACATTATAACATTACTCTATCATAACATTAAAATCTCGTGACATTATAACTCTACATTAATGAGAAGATACTATAAAATATTTGTTTCCTCCAACCCACATAATTGTTGCAAGTCATGGAGCCATTTTCCTTTTCGTGGCCAAAAAACAAATGAATATTTACAAATAAAGCCTTGTATTAGTGTATCCACCTCAGAAGATAATTGTGACAATGCCACCTCTATTCGAATAGTAAGCCTCCAGTGATGGACTTCTTCCAGCTCCTCTCTTCAACTGCCATGTCTTATCCTGCCCTCTCCTACTACCATGTCTTCTCCTACTATGTTGTCTCCTATCGACCACTTCTTTTATAGTGTTATTTCTATTGGCATTTCCTCTTCTATTGCACTATCTTCTACTGCTGCATCATCAACTTCTTTGTGTATTTCTCTCTTCATTTTTGCACAAAGCTCTTCTAGCTCATCCTCAGTTCTGTCTCCTTTTTTGACTGCATGTTGACAACTTCGTTCTCATAGCATTTGCCATCTTTTCTTGTCTATGTGCTCACGTGTTCTACAGGAACTCTTATTGGAAGTTTCACTAGTAGATCTTAAGGAACATCTATTGAGAGAACTACCATAGACTTATAATGGTTATGTTGTCTTTGAGATCCCACCTTGCCTAATGGATCTCCAATATTTCGAATGGAGCAGAATGTATATGATCATGTATGGACAAAATATTCTACATGTTCTCAGGGTTTTTTCAATGGTGTTGTTAGAATGAGTAGATGTTCAAGATACTTGAGATGCTGTAATGTTGAATGTCCTTATCTTGACCAAACAGGTGTTTTGAATGATACACACTGGAAGAGAAAGCTTAGGAGGCCTCCTATGCTTGGTCCAATTGATCCAACCTTAGGATTGATTGTCTGGAGGCATTGTTCGGAGATCCCAGAGTGTGTTTATCAGTTATGTGATGTTATTATATGTTATTGCTTGCATCATGAAAGAGTAAAGATGATAAGGTGTGCAATACATGTTGGTTCCATGATCAGTCGTGCAAAGGAATTGCAAGTAAATGATCTAGTTTCAATGCGAACCAGGCTAAATGCAAATATATCTTGCAAAAACATAGAGGTCATAGTGACATAAGATCTGATGATGGATATGTTGCTTGCTAAGGGGGGTGTTGCACAGGATGATGAACAATTTTAGGAGGTTTTGGATACAAGCACACCAATGACACAAAGGAGAAGGCTTCAAAGAATAGCTCAGAGTGCAAGATGTGATGCAAGAGGAGGAGATGGTGGAATGGTTTCAATACTAGATTTGAAAAGGCGATGTAGATATCCATATGTGCAGAGTATCTTATTTCTTGAATAGTTGCAAGATGAACATCAACCACATATTTTCAAAATGTCGACCATGGGTCCAGGACATGTTTTGCTTTTGCTAGCTAATTGCAAGAGAAGGTAGAACTGGACTGGGACGAAAGTTGGGTTGTCGAACATTGGGGACTGACAGAATGTCAATTTTCTACGGCAGTAAGTACGCGCAGGTGAGCCAAGTTACAACGCTCCACAGTAGCCATGCTATGTTTGTGGATGCTGGATGCTAGACTCTGGAGCTGTTATGTAGACACGACTACTTGAGATTTTTCCACCGATCTTCTCTTGAATCTCTTCCTTTCAAGTTTTGACGCTGGGTAAATCTCTCAGAGACAAAACATTCAAGTATGAGAACATTACATAGGTATGCAAGATATATTACGTTGTATGAATCTTGTGCTGGGGATCTTGCAATGAGTGTGCTTTAGAGTGCCCACTATAATGCCTTCATGTGTGGAAAACGCTTGGGTACAGGTCCAAAATTGGAGGCTCCATGCCAACAGATATTTGATGTTAGTGGATTTGGTAAGGGAGACATAAATAAGCTTGTTGATTTGACACACGTAGTAGCCCAGAATACATCATAGTCACAACAAGAAGAGTGGTGGGAAAAAGATGACATCTTGAATTTACAAGTCTTTCAAACCAAGTAGTTTGTAGAGAGGTAGACATTCATGATGCCAACTGGGCAATTAGAAGAGCTGAACAAAGAATGCGGTCACATGCTTTGGTTACTTAATAGAAAGTCATAGGCGATGTAGGACAATGTGCTTGGTAGAAGTGCAAGCTATGGTGTGCTAGCCCTGCACTTCAAGGGAAGAAGGCATCATTTCAATGGAGTGACAGAGCAGTTTGTTTGGTTTTCCAATGATATTGTGACCCATACATGGAAGGTGGCTCGCCAAGTGTTTAGAGGGTTGCAAGTGGGACATCAATCACTGTGGATGAGAGGGAAAACCTAATAAGAGCAGGATTTGTATTTGAGACCGATGATGCTTTGGTATCATGGGATTCCCATCTCATATGCAACAAATCCACACACCAAGCCACATGTGGCCACCTTATCATGATGGAAAGGTAGTGTCATTTAGAACTAAGTTGAATAAAGAATTCAAAGAAAGGACATAGAGGGCAGTTGAAATGAATGGACAAGTTGTAAGAGAGCATTATTATTCCAAAGAAGGTGCATGAAGAATTGGTTGGATTTCCAAGGGATTGACATACTCTCACAATTTCAGAGTTCCCACGTTGTACATGTCTTGAATTCACACAAAGGGAAGCATATTAAAGTTCTTACATGCCCTGCAAGCACATATACCTTGTGTTCATTGTGGTGCTGTGATTGAGTGATATCGTGCATCAATTTATGCACCAGTAAGCTCTTACAAAGATTGAGTTGTTTCAAGATCTTGGTGGAAAAAGATACCCATCTTACATCTAGTAGATGTTGTGAGAGATCTTTTGTTCTGCTTTTCTCATTACACAGAATATACAGATGAAAATCCTTGCATATTTTTGTCATGGATGATTGGATACAATTTTGCACACATGTGAGCCAAGATATGTGAGTATCATGTGAGTAGTGCATGGGGTAGAAGATGTACATGCAATGCATTTTTTTGCTCTTCATATCCATCATATTGTTTGTTTTTCTTCCATGTTTTTGGATCATATCTATGGAAGACCTTTTCTTGCAAGCATGGAAGACATGATACATATTTTTAATCATGTATTATACCTTTTTCTTTGTCATTGTCTCTCCATAATGATCTTAATGTGATTGTAAGGGGAGGAAGGGGATTTATTTATGCTCCTTTATTTTGGATGGATCTTGTGCTTGTTTGTCAAAAATTCTTGTAATGTGAATATATGAGAAGGAAGGAGATATGCAATCTGATCAATGTTTTTAACCAGATGAATGGAAGGAGTACTTCTACACACATGGGAGGCATGATGTGTGAATCTTCAGTCTGAGCAGTCTTTGTTTTTTTCAATCGCATATATTATGTACTGCAAAGTTGCCATTTCTCCATAATGACTCTAATGTGACACTATGAGGAGGAAGGTGAAGAGAAATGTCATTTTGAGGCATGACTGCAATTTTTTGATATGTATGACGTACTTATCTTCACTTTTGTGGTTCCAATGAGATTTTGAGAAATCAGACAGAATATGAAGGAATATTTTGTTTTGCTTCCATCTATTTGGATTGTATGTATGGAAGACCTTTTCCTGCAAGCATGGGAGACATGATACGTATTATTGATCATGTATTACCTTTTGCTTATTGATCATGTATTATACCTTCTGCTTTGTCATTGTCTCTCCATAACGATCTTAATGTGATTGTAAGGGGAGGAAGGGGATTTATAATATGCTCCTGTATTTTGGATGGATCTTGTGCTTGTTTGGCCAAATGCCTGTAATGTGAACATTTGAAAAGGAAGGCGATGGACAATTTAATTAATGTTTTTAACCAGATGAATGGAAGAAATACCTCTGCATGCATGGGAGGCATGATGTGTGAATCTTTAGTCTGAGTAGTCTTAGTTTTTTTAATTGCATTTTATATGTATTGCAATGTCACTATCTCTCCATAATGACTCTAATGTGACACTATGAGGAGCATGACTACATTTTTGGGATATGTATGACTTACTTATGTTCACTTTTGGGGTATGTATGACTTACTTATGTTCACTTTTATTGTTCCAATGAGATTTTGAGACATCAGAGAGCAGATTAAAGGGCTTGCTCACTCACATCTTGTTTAATCTCGCTCGTTAATTTGGGGTCGCTCGCTTTTCTCCACTTGCTTTTTGGTAATGCTCGTGAGGATGATATGAGGACTATGTCATTTGCGTATAACAGTATTTGCACTATCATATCAGCTAGAAGTGAACCCCCTCCACATAGATGATCTACAAAGGATGTAATCTCATCGATATAGACCCCAAAGAGAGTCGGTGAGAGGGGGCAACCTTGCTTCACTTTGACAGTGCTCTGAACCCAATCTGGTAGACCTCTCGAGGCACGTACTCTCCCTCTGATGGGCTCATATAGACTCCTAACCCCCCAAATCATGATCTCTGGGAGCTGCAACTCCTGTAACCTCCTGATCAAGTCGAAACGTGGGACAGTATCAAATGCCTTACGAAAGTCTACAAAGCAAGTGTAGACTTTCGGGTGCCTTGACTTTGCCTCCTCAATGATAGCCCTCAAGGTGAAGATGTGGTCCAAGGTGGAGTGCTATCTCCGAAAACCTACCTGCCCAAGAGCCCACTCCCCGTGATCCTCTATGTGGTTGCTGATCTTCCTCTCTAGTATTGACCCATATATCTTAGCCAAAGTGTGGCCATTCATAAGAGTATGGTAGCTCCCAGTGTCCATGGGATCATCTGCCTTGTATATCAATATTATGGTGGTAGTGCTCTAGGTAGGCGGGAAGCCATGGCATACGGCATGATTGAACAACTGTGCTGTGAAAGACCAAAAAGGACTATGTGACCAAAAGCTGAAATATATCATGATCAGAACACCACTTAAAGGGAAAGTAGAGGAGTCTAGTACACCTCCAAAAATATAGTAGTTATAGTTTGAAAGCAAGAGAATTTGGACTACTTTTTTATTCGTCTTCTCTTTTAGTGCTAGCCTTTGTCATGGCTGTCTTCCCTTCACCTTCGAAGTGCTTGAAGACTTTTGTACAAATGAATGCTCAAGTGTGCATGGGTGTGTGGATGTATATATGTGAGGGTGTTTGTTTATACTATGGCCTACACCCAACGGGGCTGTCGTAGTGGCGAGTCCTTGCAAAGAATGGGTTTGGGCATGGTCCTTGATATATAAATCAGTAGTAGCAACCTATAAAAACGTCCCATGGTTGGAAACTATCGAGATTTGGTATGTGTCGATCAGCTAGGCAATGTACTTAGGTAGCTATGCCATGTGCCTGATCTATCATGAATGACCTAAGCTGTGCTTGAGCTTTGGCTGGGTCCCAATGGGAGTCATGGTACCTTTGTAGCATGTTTGAGATAAATTGTTATTGCCCTGTGCTTGACTCTATGGGGTGTATCTAATGGCGTTGTACGATGGCGTGGTGTTTTGATTCTGTGATCAGAGTATCTCCTCTGGGACACCTGGTCACTGGCCCTTAAACATCCTTTGTTGATCTGGTGCAGTGCAGGCTCAAGATCTTGTGACCTGCATCTTCCACTCAATTTGGCCCCTCTTTTGTAGAGGAGAAGTTTGTGATCTTCTTTTGTGTGGGCCTTGGTCTGCTGCTACTGTAAACTCATCTCATAGCCTTAGAAGTGTGGGAACATCAAATAGGAAGGACCCAGATAGATTGCAATCAGCAAAAGATATCATACAGCTCTAACCACTCTAGGAATGAAGGGATAGCTTGAGGAACAATTGCGTGACAGTAAGAGGTAGCATGATAGGATGTCTACATCCTAACAATCTTCTTGTTTCTCTCCTCAAAATGACCACCCACCCTAGATTTATAGCACATAAGCCTTTAAAAAAGCACTTTCAAGCTAAAAGCACCCAGGCCAAACTAGATCTTGTGGCTTTTCCAACAAGAATAAAAGCAAAATTTAGCTCAACCGGAGTTGAAGAAGGAAAACCTTGCTTTCCACATAAGCTAGCCCCAAAAGTAGGAAAGATATACTGAGGAAAGCTTGTACCACTATCTATCTTTAGCCATGGGATCCTACATGGCCTGTCCTACCTCACTCAGCCACTAGCAACTTGTTACTAGCCAACATACTTTCCATAACGTTTTCCAGAATAGCGCTATCCTTCCTAGATTAGCATAGCTTTTCTTGGATTAGCTCCATCCATGGGATATAAACCTCATCCGATTTAGCTCCAGTCTCAATCGTAAGTTATTTGCTCCGTGGTCAGACTTCGCTTGTATCCTTAGATTAGTATAGAATTTTGAATTAATAGAACTTAATTGCATGGAATATGAAGAGAATAGTAAAATAGCTATAACTTTTCACTATAACTCCGATTGCAAAGCTTTTTAGTTCAAAATCAAGAGCATGAGTAGGTCTTTGACCCTATTTTTCCTTGTATGTTAAAATTCAATGTAGAAGACCTTTAAAACTTAGTTACAAGTTGAGGGGGTCATAAATTTGTAATTACATTGGATACAAATGAAGGAAAAGGGACAAGTTTTCATATAAAAGTTTCACCTGTCTACACAACAAACTTGGAGGTGGTGTACTCAATACTCTACAATTCAAAGCGACATTACCTTATATTGCATTAACAACACATGCAACATTTAAGCATAGATTAATCAAAATTATTGCTTATGACATGGTATCTTGCAAAGAAGAGAATGTGATAAAAAAATATATTTGTATTATAATCTCTCCATTCAAATACAAAGACTCTTCATAGCATGTACCTCCTCTTTGCTACCTCTAATACTTTAAAAAAAGAGGCTTTGAACTCCCCTAGTAAGCTCCTAATACAAATACCATTAAGGCTCTCCTTTCACTGGGTAGCCAAGCACAAAGTTTATTACACCATTCCCAATTGGATACAATGCAATAGGGGAAGCCATGTGATGGATCACAATGATCAAGTTGTCAATACTTTGATGCACTTCAGTAGTTAAGTAGGCCATTCTGATTGGATGTGGAAGACCACAACGTATTCTCTTGCTTGACTAATATAGTGCACCAATGAGTGATTTCAAACAAATGTGCTATGAAAGTTGGCCTGCCAAGGAGAGAACTCCTTAATCTCAAATGCCTCCTACAACAATTCAACAACCATTACATTAGCAGACCTAACAAAGCACATTACATTAAAAGACCATAAAATATAAATCAATACATAGGTTGCTTACCATCATAGCATTGTCTCCTTTAATCATGATTAATCTCTAGAAGTTTTCATCTCTTCTAATGTTCATTGACCTTTGTATGATGCAAGCAAATCTCAATGATAATTTTTAGAAGAAAAGTGAAGTGAAAGTGCCTCTTACCCCTTTATATACCCAAAACAAATAGGTATTAACTGTAAAACTTTAGACATATTACCTATAAACTTTGGACATGAAACCACACAATAAAAACATCAATATAAAATGCATCAATGTTTTTTATGTCCTCCAAGTCATGAAGAAAAGCTATGCAAATGCCAAAATTCCCAACCTACAATTTATGGACAGCTTGTACTAGTCATGAAGAAAAGCTATGCAAATGCCCAAACTCCCAACCTACGATTTATGGACAGCTTGTACTAGTCATGAAGAAAGCTATGCAAATGCCAAAATGCCCAACCTACAATTTATGGGTAGCTTGTACTGGTCAAACACATTGTTTGATGTTGCATGAGGGATAAAATGGACATTGTTCATGCATCTCTCTAGATGCTTGCCTACCTTTTCAAGTAAAGTTGAAAGACCCTACATTTCATTATCCATGACTAGAAGGTATTCCTGCACATAACTTAGAGACAGTCCATTGTCAATAATATCTAAACCCTCATGAAGGGTAATGGAGTCACCTATCAAAGATTCCACTTCTTCCCACTTCTACGTTAAAATAGGATCTTTACACTCACACTTGTAAAGAAGATAGGCAAGGAAGGTACATAGAAAGAATGACTTACAATGTGATGGTATCCTAGAAGCAAGGCATGTGTCATTTGCCTTGTACACTTGTTGCAACTTGGCAAGAGATTCTTCCTCTCCTTTAAGTTCAAGATGTTGTAGGACATCCTTCCTCTTGGGAAGCTTATGTGGATTCTTAGCAAAACCTTCCATGACTATCTAGTTAGTCAAATTGTAAGTTCAAGTCATTCAATGCATTTTTAGTGTTCTAGAACACACTAGAGCTCACAATATTGCCAACTTATGTATGACCATGCCTCTAGAACACACTAGATCTCACAATATTGCCAGCTTTGGTCACTTTGTTCCTGACCATGCCTCTACAACATAGTGGAGCTCACAATACAACCAGCTTGTGTCACTTTCTTCCTCACCATGGTGCTAGAACACACTGGAGCTCACAACATTGCCAAGTTGTGTCACTTTGTTCCAACTACGCCCACAATGGAGGGAGAGGGCAATTGGACTAGAGCAGAGGAGAGGAGAAAGAGGAGGTAGACTTGCGATACACCCAAGGAGAAGAGAAATTTACTCACAAGGGCCGACAAAACCTTAAATGAGATTTGGGGTGCACATGGGAGGGTGGTCAAGCATGGGTTATAAGGAGGGAGGGATGGTTTGGGTGGTCACCAATGTTAGAGGAATAGCCAATAGAGGCTCTTTGCATGCCTGCCATCCCTCCACCTCAACATACCATTGCCCTAGACAAAGGAGCACTCTCATTGGTACACCTCAAATCCCTCTCTAATCCCTTAAAATTAGGAAACACTAATTGGAGGCCCTTTTGAGGCCCCATTTCTCCCCTAATGGCTTGGGAGGCAAAAGCACTCTTAGATCCCATGCTTTTTAGCATCTACAAGATGCTCCCCATATTGCGACATGATTTCCTCACGCTAATGCAAAAATCATCACCACCATCGCATGCCATCCCTATTTTTAATCCCCATGAGAAGTTTATTCCTCGTCAAGCAAGCCTTAAGCTTTGTGCAGCATCAGGAAGGATTCTCTGCTTGCTTGAGGAATATCTAATGTTGTTCACAATCATCGTAGGCAACCCTTTGACATCACAATGGAGAATGTTACCTCCGTCTCCCACCCGAAGTCGGATGGATCGGATAAGGTACATTCCTCTCATCGCCATACTCCCAATCCTATCTATGGTGCATACAATGTATTCATCATTACAGATTAGCTTCAATGTTTTATTTGCCCTACCTTTCAGCCTATCTACACCTATGATTTTAAATGGGAACCTGAGTTATACGTTTCAACTTTCATGGGAGCTAGCATGTGGAGTGATTTCATGAATGATTGAGAAATAGGTCCATTGGCTAGTGACTTCTCTCTTATAACAACTAAGGGGGATTTTATATTAGATGTGATTTTTATTACGACAATGATTACAACTAAGGGGCTAGTGACTCTTCTCTTATAAAAACTAAGGGGCATTTTATACTAGATGTGATTTTTATCACGACACCGATTGCAAGCCTAGATGATGTAAGTGCTCTGTAAGTGGAAGCTTGGAATCTTTTGATGGAAGGGTTGAGCATGGTCTCATATTGGATACAACATATGCTACAGCACTTCACAAAAGAGATGGTGATAAGAGAAGGACATCATTATTTAGAAGTTCTTTCACATCCATGGAGTAAAAAACATGGTTATTTCCTATGTTTTAACTCACTTATATCAACCTCTTTGCTAGCTAAGTGTAGTAATACTAGAATCAGGACTACTAGCTGCAAATTTGAACATTTTTGTCCATCTATTCTTGGCCTAAAAATTAGTAGTTTGTCTCTATGATGGAGATGCAAGTCATAAGATACAAGACATTCAAGTTGGCCCAAATAATCAAAAGAGGAGATGGTACATTGCTTGCAAGAAATATAAACATGGATCTCCAAATATACGATGTTTATATATTTGAATTATAGTTGTGCTGAAACTATGAAAGCAATTCTTATGGATCATATAACATTCTAGGTTCAGGTCTTTTTCCGATATTATTTTGTTTATCTTAGTGTTCCATGGGTGTCTCTTATATTGGATTTGATTAGTAGTGTTACCACATCATAAGGTTAAGCACCTAGTCATTATTATTAAGGTGAGTGGCAGTCCACTTTAGCTATCATATTAACATTGTAAGTGTGAATTTCTCCTCACAAATATTCTTGAGTTGTAGTGTAGTTCAATCCATCCTTAAATCAATACCTTTGATGCTTTCATAAGTAGTCACGATGCCCTGTAGGGCAAAGTTTGACTCATGTTTTTCTTGGAGTTGACAGCCATATCCATTTCTTTTCTTTAGCTCATTGTCCTTGTCTCTCTATCTTGTGCATAGGTATCAGATATATGAACTAAAATTGATTATGCTAGACCAAAGAAGAATTTGAAGGTTTGGTTGGTTCCAAAGCGGTTTTACGCTCCCATGTTACAATTCATTTTGCAAGCTATGATGGAGATTGTTGTTATTTGTTGCAATGGGCATTGTGAGTGCGTATGTGTGCATTGTTTATGATCGGTATATGTTGATATATTTTAAATATACTTCATGTGTTATCTTTGGCATGCAGGTGTCCAGTCAAAGACGACCATTATCTAGGACAAGAGTGCACAAGCAACTCATCCAAGGTGAAATTGCTGTATCTGAACTACATAAAGCAAAATAGAAAGTAGAACTGAAAGCTAAGCTAAAAGAAAATAAAACTTTTAAACTTTGGTTATTTTGGGTATTTTTGAAAGGGTAGGAGCTTCCTATTGATGAATTGAATATGTTTAATTTCAATTACAACACACATTCGTATAAACTTATGATTTTACCTTACCAATACTCTATTTTTTTATGCATGCTTTTTGACGGTGAGTGAGCACTGGGAAATCAAAATCAAATGACCATGATGAATGCAAAATATCAGCAGATGATAATGTCAACATTCATGTGATCATAGTCCATTGTATTATATCTTAAAGGTTGCAATGATGATTACTTCCATGTTATCGAAAAGAGAACTCATAGGCTTATGTGAGCAATCCCTTACTTGTCTATTTGTTGGGCTTCAATTTTCAAAAAATGCTAATCATTTTGCATCGTGAATAATAAAAGTATTACTTGCTTAAGAGTTTGAAATATATTCCTCAAATAAAAGGAATAGGGGAAATTTACCCAAATTGAAAGAGGTAGATTTTCGTCGGGAGAAACTTTTTCACCTATCAAACCAAAAAAAGGACAAGCAAGGCCACTGTAGATGAGAAACTCCCTGCTCCCAGTTTAGGATCGAACTCTCTTCAGAGTTTCGTTCTTCTTTCTTCTTTAAAATTGCATTGTTGTTCATGGTCCTCTAAATTCTTTGATCTTGGCTTGCCCTCGGAATCCTTGTCATCCATCTTCTTCTTCGAGCTTGATTCATCCTCATCTTCTTCTTCGAGCTTGATTCATCCTTGGAATTGGATTTTTCATGGTTGTCCATACTTTGATTACATGCATCACAATATCTAATTAGCTTGCATTTGTTGCATATATGCTTAGACCTTCCATGATGAGTGTCATTAGTGTAGGATTTCCAATGGCCTCCCTTCTCTCCCAAACCCAAGGCAGCAGGAGAAAGGAGAGGAAGAGTGAGATGAGGACATGGCAGGAATGAGCAGCTTCTTGGCGATAAAATGAAGAAATTGTCAAATATGTAGAAATAGTGAAGAATAAGATCAAGCTTCCAAGCCGAGCAGCTTTTTGTTGTTAAGAATGTAGAAATGAACAATAGAGGAAGATGAAGGTTTTTGAATGTTAAATTAGGGGCGCAATTTATTTTAATTAAAAATATAAAAAATAAGTATAATGTAGCCTTGCTCCTCCCCCCTCTCCTTTCTTGAGTCGCCCCTCACAATGTGCCCCCCTGCAACATGTTGCGCTCTCGTGCTCTCCCTCCCATCACCACCACGCTTTGTGTGTGTTCTTACTGCTCCCATGTGTGCCTTTGCGTTTGTGCATCTTGCGTTTGGTTGGCCATGACAGAAGGGGAAAGTCGAGGAGGTAGCTGGCTATTGTGGATAGGTTTGCTGCCGTATTTAGGTTATTGGTTAGAGTTAGGTTAGGTTTTGGGTGCCCAACATTAGACAACACATCGAATGAGTCGAATCCCTTATCAACGCACACACCGAGTCCCTCCCTCTAAACACCCATGGATTCCTACACACCCAAAGAGCCAAGAGAATTGATGATCTCAGATACAGCTAAATAGTAGCCACAGACGAGGAAAAGCCTTGCACATCACTCAACAATCTAACTGTTGTCCACTCAACCACACTCGAGAATAATTCCAAACCACTTCACAACCAAGCCCAAATGCCACCGAAACCCTCTCACAATTAGGGAACCCCAAAAGAGATGTCTAATAGATTACACTACTTTGTCACAAAGGGAAGGAAAGGGGGAAATCTCGTGTGCACGTCCATGTGTGTGTGTGTGTGTGTGTGTGTGTGTGTGTGTGTGTGTGTGCACATGTGCATGTGTGTGTCTGTGTGCGTACGCGTGTGCATGCGCACGTGAGCTTGTGTGCTTCACTAGCTTAGTGCTCCCTTGTTCTGTCACCTCCCTTCATCCCCCTTCGTCATCTCTTTCCCCCCCTTCCTTCTCCATCTCAATACCCCATGCCACCAAGGTGCATTAGGTTGATTTATCTTATCTTAGCTTAGGTTATGTCTAGCCTAGCCTAGTTAAGGTTAGTCTAGGATAGAGTAGGTCAGGTGAATTGAGTGAGGCTGGAAAAGGTGAGGTAAGATCTAGCATTAATTAAGTATGGTCTTACCTTAGTGTCAATCATACTATTTACAAAACGTAATGCAAATTTATTTTTTGCATGGGATTTATATGCAAAATAAGGAAAAAGATAGCTTTGGTATTGTGTTGATCGGAGATGTAGATCGAGATTCATAGATTTTAGAAAAAGTTGACCCATTATGTACCCAGTAACAGCGCAGATAACCATCGAGTTCACATAAAATGTTTTTTGTGTCAGTAGAAAAACCTTTGATTTATGAACTCTCAAATTTGTCATTATTATTTTCAAGTAGAAAAATGTGGATGCAAGTTTTGCAAAGATATTATCTTTCCCTACTTTAAAATTTCCAAGAATATTATTTCCCATTAAAACAATTGTTAGACATACCTCTATGTAAACAATCAAGTGTAGACACATACCTATGTGTAGACAGCCACAAAGAAAGTTGGATTCAACAAACAAGTAAAACACTAGAAGGTAGCAACTATGATGCAAATCGCAATGCAGACCAATGAGAATGCAAATACGTAGACTCAACACACTCCCTAGGCAACCACAACTTTGACCACAACAATAAAGACCTATGACATCTACAGCAAGGCGCAGACAGACTTAGCAACTACAGCTTACAAATATAGGTTGGCAAAGGACAACATGACAATTATAACCACAACAACTACATCAAACGCTATAGCCAATGCACAATAGCAAACGCAATGAACTAGATAGTCACACGACAAAGAAAACACAAAGCGATGTGGAATCCTACAAGCATAAACAAAGACTTACCTCACAAATTGATGCGCATTGACGATGACAACATCAACCTGAAGATGAAAAAATCTCCAAAGGAAGAATATGATTGCTCTCTTTACTGACTCTCAATGTTCGCTCCATCGAGAACATGCATAAAAAGATAGGAATCGTCAATATAGAAATTTAATTGATTAAAAGATATACTTTATCCATATTGCAAGTAATACGAGAGAGAGAGAGAGAGAGAGAGAGAGAGAGAGAGAGAGAGAGAGAGAGTATGGTTGCACGCTTCCTCTCCAAGAGCTATTAAAACCAAGAACAGGTCCTTTCCTCGTGGTGTATCGATGTAATGATCTAGACATCAGTCCATTGGTTTTGAATAGTGTAATAGTTGACAAAAGAAAATTACATTCTGAATGTTTGTTAGGTGGCAAGAGCGTGTGATGAAACGTTGTGAGACAAGGCCGATGATGTTCAGTTCATGCAGTAGGAAAGGATGGACACGCAGGGTGAAAAGAAGTAGGAGTAGAGAGGGAGCAAGCAATAGGGAGAGGATGCCAAGGAGAAAACGAGTCGCATGGAGGGATAAGCAACAAGGGATGCCTCGACATTGAGGAAGACGAGAGGAGCAAGTGGGTGCTAGAAAAATTCTAAACGGTGAAAGTGATTGGGATTAATATTTTGAAGAGACCTTAGCCTAATTCGATCACACTTCAATTTCTTAGCTTAATTACATTAATTAATTGAGTTCTGATTTTTTGTCCACTTGAGGCACCCAGCCGTTCTTCTAAAGCTGATCAAAAGCCACCATCGAATCCACCATCGTATCCGCCAGCGTATCCACCATTATCGTTCGACGACATATCGCCGATTAGATCTCCAACCAACAAGCCTCCCAGGGCACCGGCCATCAATCCAGTTCCAAGCCCCATGCCCGGCCTGCTATTTGTAGGTGGGTAATTTTGTTGGGATGAATATCCCTGTGTTGGATAGGCAGAAGGATACTGAGGCGGAGGATAGTGAGGGGGATATCCCTGGTTGCCGTACTGGGGTGGATACGCATCCTGTTGTTGCCAACTGCCCTGGTTGCCGTATTGGGGTGGATACACACCATATCCATAGGTGTAAGCCGTCACCGGGTCATCGCCAGATGAAGTCGCTCCATAGTTTCTCGATGAATCCACCACAGTCTTCTCACCTACACGAACGGAGAGAAGAAGAGATCCCCTAACGCGCCCACAGCGCCTTTTCACCTGATAAGTTAAGCTTTTCTCCTCACGGGCTCCTACGATATCAGCGAGCGGTACGTAAACCGCACCGACGAACCGGTTGCCGAAAGGCCCACGATTGTAGATCTCGACGGTGAGGCGAGCGCGGGGCTGCTCGAAGGCGGCCTCGGGCACCGAGAAAGAGAAGGTCTGATCCCAAACAGGGCGGGTGCCACCGGCCTTGTCGACGGTGGTGGAGCGGCGGTCGTAGGGGTCGATCCAAGCGACGGCGTAGGTGTGCATTTTTTTGCCGAGGAAGCTAACATCCTTGAGGTCATCAGCGGAGGAGAGGGTGATGGAGACGGGGCGGTGCTCCATGGGAGAGATGGAGAAATGGAGAAGGCGGAGGGGGGAGGAGGAGGAGGAGGGAATGTTCAACGGAGGGAATGGAAGAAGAGTAAGTGGAGCTTTCGAGGATAGCGGAGTGTTGGCGTCGGGAGTAAACATTGCATTTGCATTCGCTTCTTTTCTACGTGTCCGCGCTTCCCACACGCCATGCACCTCTCCACGAACCTTCCTCGCCACTCTCCACTTGGCCCCTTCCGTATGAGACACACATTCTTCGAGAATGCTCTCACCCTTGCCACGTGGCATGCCTCCCTTATGAGAATTTGCATTCTTCAATTCAAGAATGAATTTCTCACATAGAAGATCGGGAGGGAACGCCTTGCTTCAAGGATGCCTAGGTGCAGTAGCACCTCAGGCGGTAGGGCTTTGCCCACCTGAGCTAGCTGCCTGCGTTCAAATCTTGTAGCGAGTTGCCTGCAATCAAACCCTGCAACATGGCAGCGTAGGCCTCCGGCGGATGGGCCCGATAAGCTTAACATCTTTTTCCGCAGTCTTCTTCTTATCACATAGCCCACCACTCTCACCTAGGGTCTCAAACCCTTCATCAAACTATCCTCTAACGTTGGTTCGACCTGAGAGTTGGATGGAAATTTACCATTATAATTGGCCCACTACCTCGGCTACTTGGCACTCCCCCATGATAGCTGAAAAAGAAAGAGGGAGTTGCATGGGGGTGTGAAAATGGAAAGAAAAAATGTTTGGTCCCCAACTTATGGCATGGAGGATTTTCCTCGTCAACCTTTTTTGGGGTCAAAGGTCTCCAATACTATAGTGTGTAGCACTTGGGCTTAGTGTTACTTCTAGATTTAGATTGTTATTAGGGGGTTATCAGTCCTCGGTTCAAGTAGCTTTTCAAGCTCTGGGGGATTTTCTTGAGTGTATGACATGAGGTAACTAAAATAAACTCGTCTCCCTAGGGGGCCTTCCCACACTTACACTAATTGCTCCTCTTTACACTTACACTAAAGAAGAGAAGAAAAAAAGGAGAAAAGGGAGAGAAAGATGTAAGAGAAGGAGAAAAGCACATGGTTAGGGGAGAGAAGGCAAATGGTCAGGGGAGAGAAGGCAAAAAATAGGAGGAAAGAGGGGAGAAAGAGCAAGTAAGAGAAGAGGGGAGAGGAAGAAAGAGGGGTCCAAGGAGAAAGAAGGGGGAAACGAGGAGGAAAGGGGAGAGAACCTAGAGAAGGAGAAAAGAGGGAAGAAAGAAAAGAAGAGGGGAGAAGGAAAAGAAAGGAGGAAAAGGAGAGGGGGGGGGAGGGAGGAGGAAAAGGTTATGGGAGAGTAGGAAGGAAAGGAGCGAAAGGCAAGGGGAAGAAAGGAAAGAAGGAAGCTAAAGGGAAATCCCTCACACAAAAATAGAAATGGATTCTTACCTCTTGTGATCTTTGGAGTGGAGTAGTGTTTGCACTCAAGGAGGTAGTTTATTTGTAAAAGAGACAATAAATTTTGGTGTAGCATCAGTCTACCTATTTAGGAAAAGACCAATGTTAAAAAACACATTGAAGCATCGAAATTTTTTGAAAAACTATTTCACTTATGGTATGAAAATATGAAATGCACCAATAACATCTTGTGCCAACCACGTGACTTTAGATGACTTAGTCTTTTGTTAGTCGATAGAAGTATTTTTCAAGGAGTGTATGTATCTTCTAATGTTCTCATGTTGCAATCACACTTTTGACATAGCTATCATCCATTGGAGTAAAGACCCCCAATGTCTTTGGATACAGTTTCACCTTTCCATCGACCTCTATTGGCCACATCCTCCTCTTTATTCTAATGACCCTCAAGTCCTCTCATTTCTTCCAATTGTCTTTATCTCATATCAAATGCTTCCATAGGCTTTTACAAACATGTTTGAATATGTGCGTCGGATCCAAAAGATAGTTTAATTCTAAATGTCTCCAATAAGGCGCTCTTTATGTGGTGCCATGCTTTACATCAGTTGGGATTCTCAACATGCCATCTGTTGAGTGATTTTGAGAATGCCAATTAGTAAATTGGCCCAATGAAGTGCAAAAAACCATGTATTTTAGCATAGGGTAATGGGGATATGTCATGACACCTCTTTGGTACCTTTTGGCCTTATGTGTCTTGCCTATATCATAGTTCTCCACATTTTACAAAAATTGTGGCATGCTCATATGCATCCCTATAAGGAATAAAACCATTTGGAAAAGCATGGAGTTGGAACCGTGTTACCCTTTTAAAAGAAACGTACATATGCATGGTATCTTTTGGCCTTATGTATCTTGCCTATATCATAGTTCTCCGCATTTTACAAAAATTGTGGAATGCTCATATGTAACCCTATAAGGAATAAAACCATTTGGAAAAGCATGGAGTTGGAACCATGTTACCCTTTGGAAACAACGTACAAAGAAACCTATGCAAAAATGCTACATGTCAAATTAGGTCTATGTTTATAAAATCTCTTCTTATACTAAAACAAGGTTCCTTACCACAAGATAAAGGTGACACATATGTCAAACCATGCAAAGGTAGCCTTTTGACTCAATGCAAAAACAATTGTTGCAAGGTGACGTGTGCTACATCCTATGTATAACAATGTATTTGCCTCATCTCTTAATCGAGCCTCCTCAGGACTCATGGGATGTGGTTTTGAATGCTCTCCAGTCTCCTAGAAGATCCTCTAACTCATGCTTATTCCTTGGATACATATCAAAATAAGCATGTATCATGTTGCACATGGCATCTTCTTGCTCTTGGTCACTCTTTGTAGGTACATATTCACATTATTGGGTGTCCCTTGTGATTCTCCTCCTCTTTGCCCATGCCTCTTTTAGCAAAACATCGATACTAGTTTTGATTCAATTGTGACTCATGAGGTCAGTAATGCAATGCAAGATGTTGCCTTTCATCTGGTTCCTCTTCACAATCCTAAAATAGAATATCCACAAGGCCAATTGATCTAGGCAAGCACAATCCTCCTACTCATAGGTCCTCCATGTTTTGCACCTCTTTCGCACATGTGCTTGTAATTTTATAATTCGATATACCCATAGCCTTGAATATGCTTATTAGCTATGCGAAGTTGTGTACTTTGGGATCACTCTACCACATTTGAGGTGCTCGATGACATCTATAAATCACCACATTTCCCCCAATAAAACTTCATCATAAATTATGAAAAACAAACAATTATCTATCATAGGAAATATGCTTTTCATCCAAAAATCCTAAACCATAAACATTGAAATAACTAAATAGAAAGCCTAAACATCAAAAAAACAGTTGATGTGGAACAAGCTTTGAAATAATTGTCAATATCAGAATAGCGTCAATATAAGCATTGCTAAAATCAAACACATGATGGTTATATTGGTCTTATAGCTATAACGCCCGCTTTTAGGGGTCCTCTGATTTTAGCTTTAAATTTTTTGGTCAGAGCATGGTAGGGCATGTTCTTCACCATATTCACATGCTTAGTCACATGGCCCATTACCATCACCTTTCTTTGACAGTTTGTATTTATTGCTATGTGTTGTTGGATGTGCTTTGTACCCCAAGGCACCATAGTAAGTTATTGGTCGATATATAGTGGACTAACAAACCAAGTTAGGCCATGTTCTATAATTAAAATATATGCAAGATCCCATTATTAGCAGAGACTTTTTAAAACTTCTATGCTATCATTTCATGTGATACATCATTTTATCTAGCAAGTTTTTGATATGATAAGCATATAGAGTGAACTAAGAGGTCTATGGAATAGATTTTTGCATATATAAATGCTACACACAAATAGTGATATGTGCATTATTCCATCGCCATTGTAATTCATGTAGCCATCCAAAACCCTTTAGTAGTCATGTATATACACACTAAGTAGCAACAATTTTATGGGTAAGTGTTTAGGATGACTTAAGTAGGTTTACTCAAGTTGAAACTTTGCATGGAGGAGGATTAATGCATCTTGTTGTATATTATGACCAATATACTGAGCCTATAATTTGTGAGGCATCAATGCAAAAATTCAAGAAACCTCACTTTTAACACAATTTTGTAATAGGAAAGAATAGATAATTGAAGCTTTATTCCAAAATAACTTTTTACAAGAGAGACATCGCTCAATAAGAAAGAACACATCTAATTGGTACATCCTCATTGACACCATGAGTTAACTCCTACGTTGAATGCCACCAGGCATAAAATTTTGATATCATCAAAGGTAAAATCTTGATCTCAATATCAATCTTAGTCTAAGTCTCAATCTTGATAAATCTCATGCATGAATCATTTAGTAAATCTCTTACATAAATTGTTCGCAATGCTTGCAAATCATATGATCCTTGAATCTCAAATTTTGATCTCATTTTGGAAAGAGAAATCATCTCAAAATCCACGCATTGGACCTTTATCGTAATATCAATCTATCGCATTAGAATTCAGCCTCTCAAAGGCCATGAAAATCTAGAAGAAGCGTTAAATTGCCAAAATTGCCCTTTCTTCTAAAAGCGAATATGGTTTTAGAAATTACCTAGTTTTCCAAATCCACATGCTTTTTTACAAAGTAGACTAGGCTCTGTTGATAATATTCCGTAGAGATTCTCTATAAATTTAATACTACATTGAAAAATATCTATCCACTTCGAAAGCTTATAGCTTCCAAATGAAGCAAAATCTCCAAAAAACCAATAAGATGACTTTTATCCGCCTTTCAAAGACCTACAAAAAAGTTATTAGAGACAAATCTTGGGACTCAACAATGTGCTACCATTTTGAAATGGATATCAATGCCAAAAATGGCTTTTTGTTTGAATGTTTTCACATTCACTAACGTTAGATTTACTAAAAATGCATTCTTAACATTACATTTAGAAAAGAAAAATTGTAGTCCTCAAAGAATATAAAATTTTCCATAGATACTTTTTAAAAATAAAGTCATCTCATATACACATTGGCCTTGCATACGCTGACAAAATATGCAAAAGACCTAAAGAATCAAAATGAGCATGAGAAAGTTGAGCAACATGAGGCCTCACATCAACCACTCCTTCAAAATGATCTATCCTTGGACCTTAGAGCACAAATGTATGATTTTTTCACACAAAATCTCCCAACCCTCCTATGTTAGTTTGTCCACTAGATAAAGATCCCATTTGAAAGGACCTCATGAATTGATATGTTAGCTCAATTTCTTATCACAAGAATGGCCTATGGAACCACTCTTAGACTACCATCATCATACAAAGTACACTTGGATTTAGCCACTCTAATTTATGAGTCAAGTTTTTTATTTCTTCAATGTCTTAAGCGTCTACCATACATGCGATAGTATTTTATATTTTCCCATTTTTCTTAGGCCAAACTCTTTAGAACACTAAAAAGCTCGCCTTAAATACTTGGTGCATTATTTTCTTATCACAATATTTCTTTTGTTTATCTTGAGCTGTCTCATGCATTACTTAATCATTTTCAAATCCTTATCCATGCTTTGCAACGTCTCTTTTGACACATGTATCATATTTGTAGAATCAAAAATGTTTATGGGGACACTACAATATTGCCAATAGACTACTTTAGATGGTAACAACTAATTTGGTTGGTTGTAGTTATATGTTTTTACAAATGCATTAACACTTTCAAAAGAGAGAGATAGATAGATGGGTAGATATATAGATAGATAGACAGACAGACAAACTCGACTTATGGCAAAACTTTTACCATTTTCTTTTGCCTTTCTTCGGCTTCTTTTTCCCACTCTGAACTGTGATTTTTGACACTTCCCAATCATACTTAGCTTTATTTGTCTTAAACTAGGTCTTCCCAATAGCATTGGGTGTGGCATTCCCCTTCTTCCATTGCAAGGACTATGCATTTCACTCGAAAGGTCAGAATCTCCTAGTTTCGGATGAAGCCATCTTGAGCTGGAATGGTGTTGGTTTTAACTCCAATAATCCCATCATGTCATACATGAACTGAGGTGAATAGAGCCCCCCAACGATGAAAAAATGATTCATTAATTAATTTGACGTGGGGGTCGAGTGCACGATTAAGCTAAGTCTTGGAAAATTTGCGAAGGTGCGATAAACCTAAGGCTTGGAAACTTTGCAAATTGCGCCACGTAACATCTGAAAAATTCCACAGGCTTTGAGATGCTTCCGTGAATCGCCTCTCACGAGCTGTATAAAAGGAGGAGGGGGGCAATGGAGTAAGCAGGGGGCTGGGAAGCCCCCCCAAGACATGACATGAATGCAGTGTTACCCATGTCCTTCCATGATAAGAAAGCTATGGCAATCTTAGATGGAGGAGCAGGTGTTAGCATCATCACAAAACAATGCTGGGAAAAGTGGGGAAGTCCTGACCAAAAGAGTACTTCCTTGGTAGTTAAATTAGCTAGTGGAGGCATGGCTCATCCCATGGGAGTACTCAAGGACATTAAAATTAAAACCTTCGGTATCACACATCGGGTGTGCCTTGTTGTAATGGATTTCCAAAACAACCCTAGGTATGAGGCTATTCTAGGGTGCTTTGCCTTGAACACTATTTAGCAATATAAACATCTATTTATGACATATCTCTTTAAACCAAGCCAAAAAATTCGTTTCCTTACTTTCCAACATGTCCTATTAAATCCCAAAAACTTGAGTTATGATGATAGTTAAACAGAATTCTTTTCTTGATTTTTGGGATATCTATATACACATAATAGTTTCTTATAATAAAGGATACCATTCACTTTATCATACTTTTTAGCAAGAAAAACATCACTATTCTCATTCAACTCTTGCATAATAGGCTTATAGAAAGGATTGGAGGATAAACCATCCTTTATTTCAACAATCATATTTGACATAGATACAATCATTGCATTGCAAAAAATATATATGATTAAGAGGATTGACAACTTTATTTTCTCTCCCTATAATAATATTAACATCAAAACCTTTTCATTTAAAATTTCCTTCAAGTTCCATTATCTACGTATACTATTCAAATTTGGTTTGATAATAAAATAGTTAGAGCTTCAATGAACAATTCTTGGCCAATGCTTTAATGCATGCACAACTACAACTAATTCTATATTATATGTAGGAAACTTTTTTATCATGTTCTTTTAACTTTATTATGCTACTACCCTTCCATATTGGGAAAATACATAGCCTATTTGTTTCCAATGCATAATGAGTGACTGTGAATGCTTTTCCTATTTCAAAGATCCTTAGTACACAAAATTTTGTCACTTTCTCTTTTATTAAATCAAAGAAATTTGACAACAACACAAAGCAACTATAGACGCGCTTGGTAGACACGCAAAATAGCGGGCGCGTCTATAGGCGTTACTTTAGTAGAGAAATTACGAGCGCGTCTAAATGCGTGGCTAAACGCTCGTCTATTTGCGCGTAAATCACCGCGTCTATTTGCGCGTTTGACCTGAGAAAATACGGGCCCGTCTAACATCCCGTTTATTAGCGCGTCTATTTGCGCGTGTATTTGCGTGTTTATTTGCGTGTTTACACTGAGACTCAGACGCGCATTTAGACGCGTTCCAGAGAATACAGAAAGTGAGATTTTGGTGTACATCTTTGCTTTCCAAACATTGCCCATGATTACCAAAGCACATAATTTTTTGCAAGCCCACATATACAAGAATTAAGTGAAATGAGGAGAATGAGACAATATGTAAAATAGTTTTGCCAATATCAATTGTGGGGCTACGGTTCAATCTCATCCTCAATGAGATCAACCCTTGCTAAACTATCTACTTCAAAATCCAAACAAGTGTTTAGATCTACAAATACATTCAACCCACTACTACTTGTGCCACTCATGTGCTCATCGAAATCAGCATCTCCAATGGTAGGCTCGTCCTCACGGGTAATGCCGGCCTCAATATCTATATCTCCTATGTCATGATCATCCTCCTCTCTTGTATCATGGTCATCATCACGTCCATGGCCATGATCATCCTCCATACGCTCCATATTAGTAAATGTACTATACATCACTTTGGAACGTGGCATAATAGGTATAACATGCCACCATCTATTATTATCCACCATTGGTTGATAGACAACCTAATTCAAACACAAATACAATCATGTTACTTTTCTTGCATCAAATATTTAAAAGCGAGTATTTTTATGTGTGTGCACAGTACCTGTTCACATTGTTGCGGTAGTACTAGTGTGTCCTTTCTACTTTGCCAAAACTTTGTGGAGTCAATAGTTACAAAGCCACTTGCATGGCATTTGATTGTTGCATTAGGGCCTCTTTCCACCACGTCCTTAAACCACTTTACATCCAAAACATACACAAAGAAGCGTCGAAAGTCAAGCATAATGATATCTTGGATTATGCCACAATAATCATCCATGGCTCCATTGGCTCCCTCAAAGCTAGCAATGATGCCGCAATCTTTTGTGTTTCTCTTATCATCAATCCGTTCTGTTCGAAAATGCTTGCCCTCACACCATATAGCATTGAACATAGTGCACTACACCAAGAAAAAATCAATTAAATAAGCAATCTAAATTATAAAAAGCTCCTAACTTATGCATAACATTCTATATACCGACCTTGCTCATGCATCCCCTAGCATACTCCCATTCTTCCATTGTGATATGCATCCCCTCGTCTTTCTCTGCTTTCTCCATTTCATCAAGTAGCCAATCCACATGAATATGCTTTGGAAGTGCTCTTAGATGCTGAGGGTATGGCACACAAGATCCGTGGTGTGTACGAAAGAGGGCCCTTTCTTCTTGTCTTCTTGCCTTTGCATCCTCGTATCTTGTCACCCATCTTTTCATCACATCACTATTAAGCACGCAAAAGAGGTTGATACTATTATGCAACTCCGTGTCTATTACTTTGTTGCGTCCTTTTCCTTGAGGCACAATAGAGGTCATCCTTAGGTCTTCATCATCTTTCCATAGTCGTGGGAGAGAGCTATCCACATCAACAAGAAACTCAGAAATATATACAAGTGACTCTTGTACCAACCAACCCTCGGCCATGCTACCTTCGGGTCTTGCATTTTGTCTCACGAAGCCCTTCAAGGTCTTCATGAAGCGCTCGAGGAAGAACAACCATCGTGCATGTATAGTACCGCATATAGCAATCTCATCCACCAAATGTACTATGAGATGTAGTTGGCTTGTGAGAATAGAACGTGGAAATGTCTCCTCCACTAAATAAACTGCCTCCACTGACATAACTCGAGCATTCTCAAGCATGGTGGGATCTATTTCCTTTGAGCTCACATACCTCACAAGCTCGCCCATCTTGTAAATACAATCTTTCACGTCCTTTGATGCACTACGTGAAATGCTAGTAGGTAGTATGAACTGAACCCGCGAGGAGGTGGTTGATTAGTTGCTTATAGCTATTCACTCACAAATTTGAAAGGAAAAAGATATTATGCATATAAAATACTTACTTGGAGCATCTTGTGCCAATCATGAGATTTCAAGCCATATAATTGCTCTACACCTCTTTTCTTGCTCTTTGTAAAGGCTCCCTTCAAACACCTCATGCATCCAGTGGGAGTACGAATTGTAGTAATAGCGCGCTTCACCGTCGCCATCTCTAGCTTTGATAACATCCACGGTGCACGAGGTAAAAAAACACGCCCATTTGGTCTCTCTTGAGGCCAAGCTTCACGCATCCTCCCTGTGGTACGTAGATCCTCCCTTATGCCTGCCGAATCTCGTGTCCCATTCAAATGCTCCCAAATGGTAGATGCCACATTCTTGAAGATATGCATGGGATCGAGCAGGTGATTGATCTTGAGGTGGGACCAATATGGTAAACGATAAAAGATGGAGTATCTAAAAAAAATAAAGTGTTAGCGTGCAATCTTTACTTTCAACCAATATAGCCAATCTTTACTTCCAGCCAATAGTTACAAACCCTTACCGGCTCATGCCAAGTGGTGGAGTCGTCGTGGAACCGTCCCAAATTCTCATCCAATCTCCCGCGGTGAGTGATTGTGGGAGGACTTCATTCCAAGGGGCAACATATCTAGGATGATCAGGTGGGAGAACTCGATGGTGATTCTCATAGATGACCTTATTCAATGCGTCTGCCGTGAGGCAACTAGCGAAGGACCACAAACAGGACATGCATGGTAACCTGATGTAGTGAGACCTGAACAATAGATGCAATTAAGAGTGGAAGGTGGGTTTAGGGTGCCACGTCCTTTGCCTATTCATAATTAAAAAATGCAATGCTTACCTGAACACTTGCCATAGCCTGGGAAGTCATGCATCGTCCACATCAAGACTGCTTTGCAGTTGAAGTCTCGTGACGAGGGAGGCCTGCTCACATCATGCACCTCGATACCTCTCCAAAGTATCTCTAGCTCATCAATCAAAGGCTCCAAATAAACATCAGGGTTTTTGACTTTATGTTTCCTTGGAATTAGAAGGGACAGCATGACATGTCCTTTCTTAATAGCCATAGAGGGTGGAAGATTGTAATTCACCAATACCACTGGCCATACACTGTAAGGCGTGCTTTTGAGACCAAATGGGTTCACACCGTCCATACCCAATCCAAGTCTCAAGCTCCTAGGTTCTTCCTTGAAGCTTGGCCATGTGTCTTCAATATGCTTCCACGCAGGAGAGTCCGCGGGAGTTCTCCACTTGCCATCGGTTGATCGATGGGAGGAATGCCATGACATGAGCTCTGCAATAGATTTGCACTTGAACATATGTTGGATGCGAGGGATTATGGGAAAATGTCGCAATACCTTACCAGGCACGTCCAAGGTTTTGAGATCTGCTCTATATCTTGCCTCTCCACAAGTAGGACACTCTCTTGCATCCTTATGTAGTCCACGAAACAAAACGCAATCGTTGACACATGCATGGATGCGCTTGTAATCTAATCCTCCAAGAGAGGTCACATGTTGCCTTGCCATATCTCTTGAGGTCGGTAATTTATTCTCCCTTGGAAGCATTTTACACAATAGCCTGCACGTGAAGACCATAAATGAGGAAAAGCATTCGAGTAATTGACCCACGCGCATAATTCACCATGTTTGCAAAATCGACTTTAAAGCTTACTTGAGTAATGCATTCAAACTTGCATTGCTCCATCCATAGATGGTTTGCAAGTTTAGTAACTCAAGGGAGGCACGTAGAACAGAGAATGTGCACCCCTCAAACAGTGGAGTCGATGCTGCGGTAAAAAGATCATCCTGCTCCATGCTATTATCCCTCCCTTGGACATATAAATCCCGCACCATATCATCAAACACCTCCTCCTCCATGGCTTCATGAGGTAATGGCGGATGGCTACTATCACGATCACTCCATGCATCCATAACGGTCCCTCCTGAAGATCCCACCTCATATCGCCGACGCTTCGCCTCCTCACGACGGGCATAGGGTAACATGTGCGGGTGTGGCACTGCATCTTGTATCAAATTAAAACGGGATCATAACTCAAACATATGAACACCCATAGGTATCTCAATCAACCTTAACTTACAAACCCTTACCCTGTTTACGGTCACATCCCATTCTCCATACTTTGAGATATGATTGAGCGTAATCCTGCGTGCACGATGTTAAATGGAGGGTGAAAGCATTGACCATAACAAGGTCACTTTCATTTGCATTTTGGATGTGTGCACCATAGAAAAAGCCTTGGAAGAAGGCAGGCACTTACATGCTAGTTTTGTTGGATGTAAATTGGAATCTGATGTTGTTGTGGGGACAGCCCTTGTCAATATGTATGGGAAATGTGGGAGTCTAGATGATTCAAGGGCTGTGTTTGCAATGATGCCTATGTGGAATATGGTCTCATGGAATACCATAATTTTAGCATGTGCTTAGAACGGGTTCAACAAGGAAGCCCTACAACTGTTTGGTCAAAAGTAGGATGAAGGTGTGAAGCCAGACGAGGTAACTTTGTCTGTGTTCTTAGTGCTAACATAGCAGCCTTGGAGAAAGGTTGAGATATCCATGCTCTTATTGTTGGCAACACATGGGAGAGTATGGGGGAGGTGTCCAACAGAGGGTCAGAATGCAATGTGATATTGCATGGGGGAAACATGGGCAACATGCTAGCTACCATGTGGGCACCAGGAACTATACAAAAGGTCATTGGCAGATAACTGCAAATTTATAGGAGTCCCTTACGGTGTCGAAAGATATCAATGTTAAGCTGTTAGTCTCATGTCAGAAGTCTACAAGTAGATTGCAGCACCCAAGGGATGTTGGGAGCATCAATTAAGAGACTCAAGGAGCAGCAGCTAAGCTCTCAATGATTGGTAATTAGAAACAGTAGACCTTTGAGCAATAGAGACTAGATGAGAGAAATTCTATGACCATTGATACATACAATATGAGAATAAACGATATGCCAGTTTTTAACGAGCATAGGGCCTAGACCATTAGGAGTGCATCTCTGGTCTATTCCAAGACAGAAGGCAGCAAGCATGTTTGTAGACCTGTGCAGCATCCAGGGCATGTTTGGGGATGTTCTACATGGAAACAGTCCATAGTCTATTGGTCTCCTCTCTTCCCCCATTTAGAAATGTGATTCCTTTCATAGAGAGAGGTAGTGCGTAGCCTATGATGGCACCATTTTTTGACTAATGGTTTTGGAAATAAATCCTTAATTGCACAACTGCAATCCTCCTCCTCAATCCTCTCGCATGGCTACTGATCTACCACTATGTTTTAGATTTGTAGGTCCTCCATCCATGGCCTGCAAGCTCTTGAAATTTGCCTACTTCGATTGATACATAGCTTAATAGATACTAAACTAGACATGATGTGTTTGATATTATACATATTAAAATCTCCTAGCTCGTCTCTTGCCACATGTACTTCCCCTTCATGTTTGGCTATCATCGATCACACAGACATTTGATTTTTTGCTCCAACCACATTTCGCGATGGTGGATACGGAGGGATTCATCCTCACTGGAGCTACTTGTTGAAGATGGAGACATCCTACAAACAAACAACCCACCAAATTTGCTCTTCTTCAAATGCTTAATTTAAACTCTGTGTTGTGTCTATCGCCGCGTCTATAGTCGCGTCTAACGGCGCGTCTAAACGCGCGTCTACTCTGTGTATTTAAACACGCCTATAGACGCGCTAATAGACGCGACTATAGACACGTCTACTCTGTGTATTCAGACGCGCCTATAGACGCGCTAATAGACGCGACTATAGACGCGGTTTTAAACCTGCTTTTCGGTGCGCCGCTCGCTTTGCTTTTCTTTTCATTACTTAAACTTCGCGAGCGGCTTCCTTCCTTCTTTATTAGCAGTTCCATAGATTCGAAGCTTAAGAGAGAGCCTCCCATACATAGTTCCAAGCTTTCACTCAAGAGAAAGGGACCGTACCTACACTTACTTCCAAGCCTAAAGGAGAGGAGGAGTACGAACAAGGAGAAGAAACAAGTTTGGAAAAGAAAGAACCTTCCATACCTTTATCCAAGTAAGTCCTTTTGAAGTTGTTCTTGCTTGCTCTTTCCAGTTTTGTACTTTCTCGCATCTAGGAAATGCAGGATCTAGGTATGAGCGTCACGCTCTTTTGTCGGGCGCAACGTCCTTTTTGACTTTTTAGTATTCTCGCCTGTCGGAGTGCGTCTATAGGCGCGTCTAAAAGCGCGTCTACAGGCGCGTCTATCCATGCGTCTGGCTTGTTACAGACACACACAAACGCGTCTATAGACGCTCACACAGACGCCCTGTTAAACGCACTTGTAAACGCACTGTTAGACGCGCTTTTAAACGCACTGTTAGACGCACCGTTAAACGCACTGTTAGACGAACTGTTAAACGCACTGTTAAACGCTCTGTTAGACGCGTCTATAGATGCGCAAATCAGACGGGTCTATAGACGCGCTCTGATAGAGCCTCTTTTTTCTTCCCCTTTCTTCTCAGCTCCCAAAGTAATAGATTTGTTTCCTTTTTTCCAGTTCAACATGTGGCCAGGAAGTGCTTCTAGCTCACCTGATCCGCGGGAATCGATTTGGAAGGACTTATATAATCTTTTAGGGCACCCTCCTAGTCCTGCGGAGTTATACGGGTATATGACGGGTACCCTTAACACTCCCCAGGAGTCAGCACTACAGACTCCGAGCCACCCCACACCACCTGAGATCACTCCAGCGGAGTCAGCACAGCCGTCTTATGCCCCTTCCCCCGTACCGTCTTATGCCCCTTTCCCCATGCCGTCTTATGTCCGTTCTGCCATCCCGTCTTATGCCCTTCCCCCATGCCGTCAGGAGGTCCTTCTATCTCGGGCAGCCGTTGACGTACTCCCCAGCCATCGAGACTCGGTTCTCCAGCTACGAGTGGTCAGCGTAGTCCCGTGCAGTCCCCAGCTACGAGTGGCCAGCGTACGAGCTCAACACGATAGGGTAGCAGGCGTAGTAGCAGGGAGAGCGGTGGCGGATGCATGGCACAGTGCTTTGGGCCATGTGGCGGTGAGGAGGAGGATGATTCAGATGATTTAGACGTGCCTCTGGGTGATGGTACGATTTATTATGACATCACTCAGACAGGAGGCATCTTGATGGATGCACGGGGGAAGGACATCATGGCCTTCATGCGCTCTCTGTAATTGCTAACAATTACAGAGATTGCTTTATCCACTATAAAGACCACCCAAAGAGGTTGGCTGATGAGACCCTCGCTACTGTTCGCTCTAGGTATCCTAACCCCCCCAATCGCCAGTTCACAGATAAATGGGGGAAGTCAAAGATTGTTACGATACTTAGCAATAAAAGATCTTCGCTTAAGAGGCAGGCACTAGCGGAGCTTGCCAGGCTTGAGGCAGGTCAACCTCCAAGGGGCCCGCCCCACACCGCTCACAAGCGTGAGTGGAAGAAGGCAATGAAGTCAGCGAGGGAGGAGCCCAGTCTGCGGCACGTGGAGGCACGGAGGATCCAGATGGAGGAATATGGAAGCGCGCATTTTGGAGCAGGGGGTGTTGAATCATGGGAGGCCCAATTTGTAAGTATCGATCTCAAATTATATTGATTATGTAGTTTATTAGGAGGTTGGTTGTTTCTTTGTACTAATCCCTCCACAAAGTGTATCGCGGTCATGCAGCTTGAGATCGTGGGCAGATACCCTACTCCAGTGGAGACAGCCTACCACCGCCACCATCGCAGAGGAGATACATGGAGACACTTCTATGATGACGGGTTGATTATGTTGTCCCTTGTTTACAGGCCCATGCACAAGACGACGAGGAAGACGAGGAAGGAGGTGCAGAAGGGAGCACAAAAGGGAGCGCAGAAGGGAGCGTAGAAGGCAGCGAGGATTAGTCGTAGAAGTAGTGCTACTATTCTTTTTTGTACTTAAAGCCATTGGCTTGGCTTCGTGCCTCTTGTATATAGACTTCTCTTATTTTTTGTACTTGAAGCCACATGACATGGCTTAGCTTCCTTATTTTTTGTACTTGAAGCCACATGACGTGGCTTAGCTTCGTGCTATATGTATATACAAGCACTTTTTGAGCTTTCAATTTTATTGCGTTTTGGAGTTGTAATATTTTATTTGGAATTGTAATTAAAATGCGGTTGGCTGTAAGAATTGAATTACAGTGGATATGGGATTCTTGTAACTATATAGCATACACAACATACACAGTATTCTGTAAATTTTTTTTTTAAAAAAAAAGCGCGTCTATCAGTGCGTTTAAAAACGCATTTATATTCACGTCTGTCTGTTCGACTTGCGTCTATACGTGCATCTATAAAAGCGTTTATAAGCGCGTCTATTTATGTGTCTTTGTGCGCGTCTATACGCACATAAGTTTGATATATAGACGCGCAATTAGATGCGGGTCTCCAGACGTGCAAATAGACGCGCCCGTAAGTTTTTTATTTAGTTCATGAAATGCGTCTGTGCGCGCGTCTATGGGTGCTTTGTCTTGTTGTGAATTCTATAATAATATTTACATCAAAACCTTTTCATTTAAAATTTCCTTCAAGTTCCATTATCTACGTATACTATTCAAATTTGGTTTGATAATAAAATAGTTAGAGCTTCAATGAACAATTCTTGGCCAATGCTTCAATGCATGCACAACTACAACTAATTCTATATTATATGTAGGAAACTTTTTTATCATGTTCTTTTAACTTTATTATGCTACTACCCTTCCATATTGAGAAAATACATAGCCTATTTGTTTCCAATGCATAATGAGTGACTGTGAATGCTTTTCCTATTTCAAAGATCCTTAGTACACAAAATTTTGTCACTTTCTCTTTTATTAAATCAAAGAAATTTGACAACTACTCTCTTTTGTTTTAGAATAGATGACTATATCATATAGGAATATGCTGTATCTTCATGGAAAATATCGCTCATTAGGTATATCAATGTGACTAGTGTAGTTATTTATAACAAAGGCAAAGTAGTACATCCATAGTGTCCATTATCGTTTAAACAAATTCTTCAATATATTATCATCTTTTATTGTAATTGGGTGATAACCAGATCTTAGATCAAATATGTAGAAGACTCTAGAGAGCCAATCCAAAAGATCATTAATCTAGGTTAATGATATTTATTGTTTATTGTTTACCCTCGATAATCTATACATAGATGGTGTCCTTTTTAAAATAATACTAGAGCTCCCATGGAGATAAATAATTATAATTAAGCCTTGCTTCAACAAATGATCGAGCTAGAGTTTGAACTTCATGTTTTCTTATTGTGTAGTCCTGTATGGTGCCCTAACATGAGGCACAATCCCTAGTATAACTCTTATTGTGTGATCAAAGAGGTCAAGGATGTGGCCTTCTCGGAAGGTCCTATGGAAAGATATCCACAAATCATACAAGATTTTCTTTATGCATTCTTCCCTAGGAGGAGTTTCCTCTAAATTAGAACGCAATACAAGGTAGATCTTTTTCTTCTTCGTTATCTCGTGCTTTTGTGACTCTTTCCTTCTTCTTCTTCTTCTTTATCTCTTAATTTGCATAAAGACACAAGGAGGCATACCTTAATCTTGTCTTCAACGTTGGTAGTCTTGACTTTAGCCTTTGTTAAAAAATAAATGACACAGTATGAACATGAAAATAAATATCCCAATTGGGAGATATAAGGATGGGTGCTTTGATTAGGCACCACTTTAGAATCTCAAAGGCTTGGTCGCACTCTTCTGTCGATAACAATTCCACCCAATATTTGTAAAGTGGTCTGGCTATCATATACTGCAAATCTTCTATGGTAGTTGGCATGTCCCATAAAGACCTGTACACCTTTTGAATTTGTAGGAGGTGGCAATTCCATGGTGATTTTGATTTTGTCCATGTCAGTTGCAATCCCATGTTGAGAAATGATGTGTCTCAAAACAACTCCGTGGGTGACCATGAATTGGCACTTGTTGGAGTGGATGCACAAATCATCCAATAATACCTATAGGAACTTATTCAGCAACAATGACTTGAAGGCGGTGAAGATGACTCTTTGGAATGCGGCAGGGGCATTACATAGGTCGAAGGTCATGAATCTATGGGCAAAGATTCCCCATTCTATAGCATATGCTATTTTGAATTGATTGTGAGGAGCAATTTGCACTTGTTTATAGCCACTAAAGCCATCCAAGTAGCTGTATACTTTGATCCAGCCACCTTTTGCAGCATTGTTTCTATTAGGAATAGGGGTTAGTGATCCCCGATTGTGGTGGCATTCACATTCTTTAAGTTGGCACATATCCTTAGCTTCTTGTTGTATTTAGGCACGATGACGATGGGTGAAACCCAATTAGTGTGCTCTATGAGTCCTAAATCTAAGAGTTCTAGTTCTTCATCATGGTGCCATATTAGTTGCTGAGGGTCTATCAGACCTTGCATACCAACAACTCAAGGGAGTGGGTTGCATGCCGATAGTTGCATCGCACTAATCCTAACCAATAGTCAATATTTACCAATGAATTCCAATGAAGTGGGTAACTTTAATCCTTGTGGGGATTTAGGTCTGGTTATGGCTACCATGCATGTAACAAAGGCACTTTAATATGTATTATAGACATCTTAGTTTCCTTGCTATTCAAATACATTGTTTGATATACTTAGTCCACATACAAAAATGAGAAAGAGGATCTAACAAGTGTTTTAGGGTGGTAATCAAGTGTCAAAAAAATAATTTAGGTTGGTTTATGGGGAGTTAGAGTTGGAGAAATATATACCTTTAAGCCTTGCAATGCAATGGTATGTTGAAATGGTGCAAGAATGTTTGAAAAATATATTGAACCAAAGAAAAATGGATACTTATTTAGCATGCGCAGTCTTCTAAGTTACGTTGGAGGATTCAAAATCTAGAAGGTGGCTCTTGGACAAATGTCCGAGGTTTAATATATATTTATATTATGGCTAGAAAACCAACATGTAGGATGAGAACAATCAAGAGTTGCTGATTCCATATAGGCTCTCAACGAACTTGTGTTCCCAAAAACTTGAAAGAAGCATGGAAAGTTCAAAGGAAGGGTACACATGGGCGTGCCATGTAGGCAAGGGGAGGTGCCACAGTGGCGTTCATCCGTGCACCGCACCGAGCTTGCACACCTGACTTCCCCTCTCTCACTCTCACCCTCACTCTCACATCGTCGTCTTAAACCTCTCCGATCACTCATCTTGCTCTACCCCGATCGCCCGCATTCCTCAAACGCTCCTTCCTTGCAATTATGAAGCCCTTCTTCGTCGGCATTCAGCTCAGTGTCGTGGTTTGCGTGTTCATTTTTTCCTACTACCTTGGACGTCCCATTTACTGGGAATTCGTAGCAAGAGTCAAGGACGTCGGTGCTGGGAATGTGGGTCAGGTTGCAAACGGGCTCTCTCCGCTTTCCACTGGTATTGCTCAGACGCGTCGAGAGAATATTTTTGGCTCTCCATCATGCTGAATTGATTCGAATTGGGCGAATAGAATGCACCGTGTCTGAAACCCACTTTGCTCGTATCATTTAGAATGCGAGTGGGCTTCCTCTAGCGATGCCCGATATTTATCTGATCTCTTTGAATTTTGCCACATCCTTAATTTTTGTTCCTAGTTCATCTTTCTTTCACGAAGGATCCTTTTTTTGGTGGGATTGTTGTTTGTCTGTAGGAATGGACATTGATCGAAACGTGTCCGCTAGCAATGATGAAGAACAACCTACGGACAACAGTAAGGTTAGAAAAAAAGAATCAGACAATAGAAAAAGGAGACATGAGAACAAGAGCTTAGGAGTGGAATATCAAGCCCTTTTAAGAAGAACAATATGGGAACAGCCTCCTGCTGGCAGCAAAATGCCTCCATCGAAGGTGTTCAAGTTGACAAAAGAAATGATCGAGTCTAGAGCCGTTAACAATGTGATCGTTGTTACTTTTGCAAATCATGCGTTCCTGGATTTTGTCCTAAATTGGGTTAGGCATCTGACGGAGATGAAAGTTTTCAATATCCTTGTGGGTATGTTCTCCAGCCTAAAACAAAGGGTCTCCCTTTCTTGACGTTCACTGTGTTATGTATTGCAACTTTTCCGTACAAAGCTACTTTATCTGCATCATTCTCTCAGTGGAAAGCAGGTATTCTGTTATTTTACCCCAAGTTTCAGGCATTTTAGTCAGGCAATGCGTGTGCAGGTAATAATAACTTACATCATGATTCATTAATCTTTTATTCTGGGAAAGATTCTATGGCTTTTTGCATTTGTAATATCATTCATCCTTGCTCGTTTCACCTGCAAGAGATACTGTGGAGTAGAGGGCAGAGCATAACTTGTTGGAAATAGAAAGGTAGGCTCTCTGTTGCCCGTCTTCCGATGTCCTTGATTACTTACAAGAGCAGTGTGCATGGCCTATGATTCAGGACCGTTTTAGCAGCTTACTTGAGGTCTAGATGCTTCCTACGTAACATCAGTCTTGCTTCATGCTAAAGCACAATTATTGTGGAGCGCCGATTATATAATGGACCTTTGAGGAGCAAAGTACCAGCACAAACTATATGTTTGAATGACATCAAGTCAGAAAAATAGGAACAGTACCCTTGTCCACATTACTAAAATGCTTATTACCAAATGCGATTGTGAATTTTTAACTCGTTTAACATTTTAGATGAGTGCTCTCTTTAGAAAGAAAGAAAGTTAAGAACAGCTTTGACATCATCTGACGGGGGACGCTCAGGGTAGGAATAGGAGGGCTTGAGTAATAATAGGGAAGGAGTTTTTTTGCCTTATAAGCAAAGATGCTGGGAGGAGGATGTGGGTTTGGAACCTTAACCTTGAGAGCATCATCATTCTGAAGAGCTTTGGTTTTTCTTTATGCTTCCAGCGCAGCTGCCAAACACACGGCTAAAATTGTGTTGTTAATGACATGGAAGAGCCTATTTTCGTGCTGGCATGCCACAAGTCTGGCTGCACAAGTTAATCCTGCCTTTCAAACTCCTTAGAATGTTGTTCTAGATGAAGCACCTTCACCTGGATAATCACTCGACAGCTGTGCTGCACAAATTCACATATAGATAGTCTAGGTGGATTATTATGACATGGATAGGTTGCAGTGAGATAACTTGTAATCTAGACCATTACTCGATTTTGTGGTACATGGTTCACAGCCCACACTTAATGATATTTTTTGTTGTACTGGAAGGCCAAAACTAGCCTAAGTTAGTGTGGGTTAGGTCTAAGTAATGAAGGGACTGGGTTAGGTCTAAGTAATGAAGGGACTATATAAGCCCACGTCACTTCCATTGTACTGACTTTTTTGGTTGTAACATCTAATCCTATCCATTCTCCGCCTTCCTGCTACTTGCTGCCTACTCTCCTACTCTCTCTCTCTCTCTCTCTCTCTCTCTCTCCTACCTCCCCTTCCTTGTCTCCTTCCTTCTCTCTCCCTTCCGCCCTTTTATCCTCTTCCTCTACTCTGCCCCTACCCCTTTTCTACATCAGTATCAGAGCTCTGACCCTGACACCTTTGCTTCCCCCCTTTCACCTTCAATCTGAATTCCAACCTCACAGAGAGCACAATGCAGACTCTAGAGCAGACTTCAGCGCAGCCTCCTATGTTTTAACAAGGGCCATCTCTACACTTGGACCTGCATGGTTTCAAGAACGTGATGTTCTGATACCAATGTAGAAACGGAAGTAGGGGATAGATTAGAGAAAGGGGGATTGAGGAGAGGAAGGGAGAGAAGGAAGGAGAAGGGATAAGAGAGAGAGAGAGAGAGAGAGAGAGAGAGAGAGAGAGAGAGAGAGAGATCTATTAACGTCTGCAAGAGGCCTCGTGGGCCTATGGGACAAAGTACATGGGGAAAAAGATAGCTCATACAAGCCTCACGGGGCTGAAGGAAAAGCAAAGGGTACGCTAAGACCCTTTTTCTGAGTGCTCTGATAAAATATGGAGCTTAAAAGCTCCAACAAAGAAACTCAAGTGTAAGCTCAAGTGTGGGCTGAGGTCTGAGACTCATAAGCCGAAGCCCGGCACTGTGGTAGCTCTCCGATGTGCCGTGAAGATATCCCGGATCTGCATTTGTCAGGCTGTCTCGACCGATGGGTCTATGAAGAACCTGGTACAAACAAGCTGTGGTGGTGGAGCTACTAAACGAGCATCTACACCAATGCAAATGCAAAAAATGCAGAATGGCAGTACTAAGTCCTAAGTACTAGTCGTGTCGGTAGTCGACTATCTCATCATCATCATCATAAGGACACAGGGTGGATGAGGCAATGGGGGCATGAAATCAGCGATAGAGTGTTGTCAAGCACTCAAAGGTGCAGCCCTGGCATGTCTCCTGGTCATAGCTCTGCGTCTAACCATGGCTATTGTGACCCCCGCCGGGCATGACCCGACTCTAAACAAGGAGGAGATGTCCCCAAGTGTGATCTGTGTGTCAACCCTCTGTCTGAGCTGTCGGGTCATAGGCTCCGGGTCACGGTCATGTCGAGGCCTCGTCTCGTGGGGGTCCATGTGATCTGGCTGAAAAAACTCTGTGATAGAGCTCTGAGACGGATCAGCCACGGAAAAAGTCTGCTTTTGTCTCTGTGCTCGAAGTATCCTTTCGCGGTGTTTGAGTACCTTATGAATGAAATGTGCCAAACATTGCTGGTATGGGTAGGAGATGAATCGGGCAAAAATCCCATAGCTGTCTCTAAAGAGGCAGTAGAAACGCCCTCGGATCTCATAGTAAACAGGACACCTGAAGATGAAGTGCTCCTCTGTCTCAACCTCCTGCATGTCACACAAAGTGCATATGCGCCTCTCCCTGGGTAGTCGCTCTGCTCTGCCACTCTCGATACGAAGTCTATGTGAAGAGACCCATAACTTCCCAAGAGAGATCCTAAGTGAGTGGGGTAAGTAAATCTGTGTGTATCTTGGTGGATCAATGAAACTCTCTGCTGTGATATGTAAGAAGTGATCTCTGTAGAAGCTAAGTTTCATTGGAAGATGACTCGGTCCCAACCAGGACCGGAATATGTGTAGCTGTAATAGATCCTCACGGATAACCTGGTTGACCTCGTGTTATAGGAGGGGAGAGAACGGAGCATCCATGCTGTACTGGAAGGGAGGTAGTCTGTCCATGTGGAGCCCCAGTCCCTCAAACCATCTCTCTGTGCGTGCATACCAGCACCTCTGGTCCCCTCCTACTGCAAGTGTCATAGAAGAGGACAGTGCTAGCCATGGTAGCCTGCTACGCCTAGAGGTGTAATCCCCATACTCCATGACTCGATACAGATACGTGATGACCTGAAATGCAGCATCTAGCTGTAGTGGGGGACCCAAACTCCGCCCGAATGATTTGGTGAGGAACGGATGGCTGAGATAGATCGGACCTCGATTGTGTGTGCTCTGGTTCCACTCGGTGTATATGTCGTGTTTGCTCTCTTTCCTAATCCATGTTGTCCTCATATCAACTATCTCCTCCTCCTCCACTCCATGTGCCCTGTAGCTGACTCAAATGCATAGAAGTCCATCACTTGCCTCTGTGGTCGGTGTGCCTCAGTATCTTGTGACGTGGTCATCTCTTGCTACTCTCTGATATGTCGCAGTAGGATCTCTCTGTGTCGTCGCATCTCTATCAGGTATAGCTTAATATAGACTTGGTCTTGGAAGTGGATCAGTTGAGTGAGGGACTGAAGCAAAGTGGTACCGTCCTCGGATCTCATAATAGGCGGGGCAGGCGCCTCCTCTGTCTGGACCTCCCCGAGCGGGCACAATTTGCAAGTCTGCTGCTCTCTGGGTATACTTGCAGTCTCTTTATGGGCTAGCTAGTCTCTATTCCTGTTTCACTTTACTTAAAATAGGGTATCTTATGGTATGACATAGATTTTCATGGCTTGCAAGAGAAGGAAAAAAGTCTATGAGATAGAAAACTTAAATTTTTTTGTCAAGGTACAAGGACAGAAGGGGAGGAAACATATGGAACAATATCCAAACAACAATAGAAAATAAATTTGCAATATTTGAGGAGGGAGAAATAACTCCATGAAAAGCGAAGCCCCATACAACAAAGTGAAAACTACATCCTCAATGTATAGAGCAGCATGCCTTAGAGGTAGCAGATGCATGAAGGATTGCCATCAAAGTGTGGTCTCAAAGCTATTGGAAGCATTCTAGGCAACAACATCAAGTCATTTGGGTGACTACTAGGCTCACGTCTTTATAAAATTCACCTTGCACCCAAGGACTCATGAAGTGACAACTCTACAATGCCTCAAAACTTGTTTGACTAAAAGACTATACTCTTTAAGGTAGAGATGATCTGTACAATTGGAAAGTGGTGCACAACCTAGATTATCTAGTTGCAAAGATGGTTATAGTAGTGGTCTGAATTTCCTTTGAAACAAACACAAAGTGGTTTGGCAACACAGCATCAAAGATGCTCTCCATAAGACATGATCGGCTGTTAAGTGGAGCACTGCAGCATGAGTGCCTCACTATCCTGAGCTCTGCCGCATCTAGCTCCAGTAATATGAGGGGATCAGATGCACAGTCAAGTAAGTCCACCTGTCTATCTCTTGTGCATGCATTGAAGTCACCAAGAAGGAGGGTGTCATCGTGTATTGTCTCATACTGGTTGTGTCCCTCTGTGGTGACCTTACCTATATAAGATGATGTATCTTACACCATTGTCCTCAAGGTATTGGGCCCTAATGATGAGTCCCTCTTGCGATACTCAGGAAATGGGCGTGGTAGAACTGGATCTTGGTGGGTAACTCCTTGTCCCACCCCAAGTCCGAGACGTATAGAGCTAGAGGAGGTCTAATCTCATCTCGTCGGATCGACTCTGTGGTGCATCCATGCTATACTGAAATGGGGGGAGCCGGTCTGAATACCATGTCTGGCAAACCATGCAAATACGAGTGCATACCATGATGTGCTGCCTCCACACTCTGCTAATTGTCTAGATGACTCTAATGCTAGCCTCTAATGCTAGCCTTGGCAATCTCCAACTGGGTAGCTCCTAGACTCTATGCAGAAAAGTCACTGTCTGAAAGATGGCATCGATATGAAGTGGTGTCATAGCGAATTGTGCTTGTACGATCTGATGTGGGACTGAGGGCTTACTCCAAATCATCCTAGATCCCATGGTCACCTGTTGTGTCTCAAATTTCTTCCACTCTGGTGCTGGGAGATCACCCCCCTAGAACGGTGCTGCATACATAGCAGCGAGCCTCACTAGGGTGTCAAAATTCCAGCCCTTCGTCAGTGGACCTTGAAAGTGAGCTTGGAATCAATGTCTCTCTAGTCGGGCTCGAGCACCCCATCCTCGTGTGTCGTGTTTTGGTTGCATGGGTCATCGTGAAGACTGGTCCTGTGAAAACTGCCCCCAAGTATGTGTAGGCCTGCACTATCTGCACTAGCTCCCCTCGGGAAGTGAAGCTCTGTCGACGAAGTACTGCTCGTGAGGTGTTGAAGATCATAACCTTGGTCTTCCCAAAGTTAACTGTCAAGTCTCTCTCTGTGCAAAACACCTCCAAGGCCTCTAAATGTCTCTGTAGTCCCTTTGCTGAAGATGATATGAGGACTATGTCATTTGCATATAGTAGTATCTATATAATCAAATCAGCAAGTAGTGATCTCTTGCCACCTAGGCAGTCTATGAAGGATGTGATCTCATCAATGTAGAGTCCGAAAGGAGTCGGTGAAAGGGGGCATCCTTGCTTCACGCCGATCGTGCTCTCAACCCAATCTGATAGGCCTCTTGGGGCACGAGCTCTCCCCCTGACGGACTCGTATAGGCTCATCACCCCCCCAAATCAGGAGCTCTGGAATCTGCATCTCATGTAGCCTCCTGATCATGTGGGACCGTGGGATAGTGTCGAAGGCCTTTCGAAAGTCTACAAAGCAAGCGTAGACTTTCTGACCTCTCGATCTTGCCTCCTCAATGATAGCCCTCAGAGTGAAGATGTGGTCTAGGGTGGAGTGTTGTCTCTGAAAACCTACTTGACCTAGAGCCCTCTGTCCACGGGTCTCTGTGTGGCCATTGATCTCTCTCTCTAGAACTGAACCATAAATCTTGGCCAAGGTGTGGCCAATCATGAGGGTACGGTAGTTCCCAGCGTCCATGGGATCAGCTTCTTTGTGTATCGGTACAATGGTGCTAGTGCTCCAAGCAAGTGGGAAGCCGTGGCATATCGCATGGTTGAACATCTATGCTAGGATCGGAGTCAATACCTTTGTCCTTGTGCGAAATGCTCAGTCCGTAGCCCCTCATGGTCTTGTGCTCTCCGGTTATGAAGCCGACATAGTGCAGCCCGAACATTCTGTGCAGTGAACAGATGACAAATATTGGGCCTGGGCATAGAGGACATGTCCGGTGGTGCCTGCATTGGGACGTCATAGAGAGAGCATGCATATGTGTGCCAAACCATTGGATTTGTGATGGGAATAGGTGACTTCCCCTCTGATAGAAGCCCCCATCCAATCTCCCCCTCGGAATGATTTGATCACCTCCTCCATCCTATGCGTGAGGAAAGCCCGCCTCTTACGATATGTCAATCGTCGGGAGATCCGCTGTGCCTCAAGTGACATCAAATGGCCTAGGGCTTGCTTACGTGTGAGGTAAGTTATCATCTCTCTACATTCGTCATCATACCAAGGGTTTTGGGGGGCATCTTCCCACTTGAGACATGTGTGGATCGAGTTGTGGGGAAGGACCCGATGGCGGCTTCGTGTACTACTGAGGCAAGGATGTTTGAGGCATGGGTGAGATCTCCATCATCTCCAAGTAGTGAGGCCAGGAGCTCTTGGGCTAAGTGGCTCACATAGACGGGGTCAAGGGCATAGTCAAAGTGGACTTGCACCCGAGTGGATGTGGGATGGGCCCTCCTTGTAACTGGCATAGTAGCAGATAAACGAAAGGCTAAGTATGAGTGGCCAGGATCAAGTGGGGGGGGAGGTACGATAAAGTCATGTATCCATGAGGCGAAGGCTAAGGGAAACACGATGTAGTCAACTGTGCTCGTTCCGGTGCCATGTGGGAAGCAAGTGACGCCTGATGATGGCCATCTTTAGAGACCATTATATATGATTAGCTCATGGAATGCCCCCAACTCAAGTAGGTGTCGCCCATATCCTGTCACATGCACTGTGTCTGTTGAGTGTCTCACTATCCCAAGCTCTGCTGCATATAGCTCCAGCACTATGAGGGAATTAGATGTTAAATCCAGCAAGCCTACCTGTCTATCTCCTGTACGTGCATTGAAGTCACCCAGGATAAGGATATCACCTTGCTTGGAAAACTCTATGATGTCATCATGTATTGTCTCATATGGGTTGTGTCCCTGTGTAGTGACCTCGTGTGCATATGATGACGTATCTAGGGGAAAATAGCACACTGCGATGAAAATAGGATGTGTATCTAGTAGTTGGATTTGTATCCACATGTGTTGAGTGTGCTCCTCTCTCTGTACCATAGATATGAGTGATCTCATGAGTGATCTGAAAAGGACAGCCACCCCTCCAGACCCGCGTACCCCACTGTTTCTCCTCATCTCCTTCCTATGGGCTGACTCCCAAGCATATCCTGTCACTGTGGGCAGTCCTCTCTCCGAGCTCTCATGCGTCTCGGTGTAGAAGATCACGTCTTTGCCAATGTATGTTTCTGAGAAACCTCCCGGGTCAGACCAGAGGGTGCCATTGCAATTCCATACTGCCATTTTCAGGTTATTCTCCACCCACGTCCTCGGGGGAGACACTGTCATGTGCTATCCATTCCCCCTTCTATCTTCTCTGTCCTTTTTGCTCTCTCTCGAATGATCATTTTGCCATCTTGGTACACAGCCCACTTCCCTTCCTGTTTTGCTGTCATTACACGGAGCATCCCCTCCCGTCGGTGCTCTTGTTGCAAGAGTGTGAGATCATCATCCAAGAAAGTTCTGGTGCCCTTAAATGTTGTCCTCATGCCCATGAGGGATCTGCTGCCGTCCAGAGCCTCACAATCAATGGTACTTCTTGGGGCTGGAGCAGTGGCTTCTTGGGCCTCGAACAGGCAGAGGCAAATCCAGGGCCTCTTGCAGGCGTCATAGCTGACTTCTTGATGTTATTTGCAGGTCTTCAGACTCTGGGCAGAGGCTGCCTTGAGGGCAGGGGCTGTCTTCAGACTCGGGGCAAGGGAGGTGTGTTCGGGGCCCTGGCGTTCTGTTTGGGTCCCTAGACGGGCCTGGGGGCTGCAGTCAGCAGCCTGGCTTGGCCTAAGCCAAGCTATAGGCTGCTGCGGGGGCCTAGAGTTGCCCAGGGCTGTCACGCAGCTTGGCGCACAGCCCGCGGCAGCAGCAGCATCTTGGAGAAGTGAGCACGGGGAAGATAGAGGTCGCGGGGTAGCGTACCATTCAGCGCCACTGAGCAGGAGGGTTGCACAAAGGGCAGGAGCTGAGCACGGGGCTGAGGGCAGGTGAGGGCGAGGCTAAGGGTCACAGGAGGGGCAGGGCTGAGGGGCTGAGAGAGATGGGGGGGGTGTTGGGTCTGAGGGAGGGAGGAAGGGGTCTGAGAGAGAGAGAGAAAGAAAGAAATATTAATGTCCGCAGGAGGCCTCGTGTGCCTATGGGACAAAGTACAGAATCAAGTAACTTATACAGACCACTGTGGGCCGGGGCAAAGGGCTCGCTAAGGTGCTTGTTAGACTAGTACAAAATAGCAAAAAAGTAGCAAAATAGCATGAGGGTGGCATGAAAATATCAAGTGTTCAGAGCTAGAGTCCCAAGTGCATGAATTGGCTCCACATATCCAGGCTCCATGGTGGCTCTCTGATGAGATGCAAAGAGCTCACGTATCTACATCTGTCAGGTTGTCTCCCGTGGTGGTGGAGGGTGTGGTCTCCTCGATCTCTGGATCCGATGGGCTATGTCAAGGGTGACGCCTCGCCTTGGTCGATCTCCCCTGAGGAGAGCTGAAATAGGTCAAACCTCGATCATGTGTGCTCTGGTCGCCTGTCGCATCGTGTACGGTCTTTGTGTCCCTCTTCCTAAAGTGCTGTGTCGGCTCTCTCCACCGATCCATACATCTCTCATGTCAGCTAGCTCCTCCTCCTCTACCCCAGAGTGCCCTGGAGCTGAGTCAAATGCATAGAAATCCGTGACCTGTCTTTGCGCTCGGTCTACCTCAGCACCCTGTGGTGTGGCGGTCCCATCCTGCTGCTCTCTGATATGTCGTAGTAGCATCTCTCTATGTCGTCGCATCTCCATCAAGTAGAGCCCAATACAGACTTGGTCTTGGAAGTGGAACAATCGTGAGAGTGGGCCAAAGCTGTGCCCCTCCTGAAAAAGGCAGTGGTAGCGCCCTCGGATCTCATAGTAGTCTAGGCAGACATAGAGAAAATGCTCCTCTGTTTGTACCACCCCCATTGTGCACAACCTGCAAGTCTGCTCCTCCCGGGGTATGCCTGCAGCTCTCCCTGCCTCGATCCTCAGCTGATGGGACGACACCTGCATCTATCCGATGGCAATCTTCAGCGCATGTGAGACTCCTCTGTCCTCGAGATACTGAGGTCTGATGATGAGCCCATCCTCCAAAACACGACATCTAGTGTCCTCACTAGCCTCCAAAAGATATGCCTTGCATTGATTGAAAAAATTGGCAACTTGGAATCTACAAATGTGGCCCTCCTTGCAGAGAAGGTATATGTAGACAAAACACTAGCTGAGGTAAAAAACATGGAGGGAAAATGCAAGAGGAGTCGAGAAAAGAAAAGGCCAAAAAAAGGAATGGGAGAAAGAGAAGGCTGAATGGATATCTGAAATAAACAAGCTCTGGGACAAGGTACATGCTTTGGAGATTGAAGTGCAGCAACCGAAGGACATGAAAGCGACCCCGGAAGGGAATTACGAGGCAATGGAAGAGCTAAAAACAGAGAATGCCACTCTCAGGAAGGATATTGCAGCCATGCAGGAAACAATGCAAGGCACACATGCTGAGCTTAAACAACAAATCAGCAAAGGGGAAGCTAAGATGTTGGAATGGAAAGATGTGATTAAAAAGGGCACAATAGTCCCGAAGAAAGAATTTATCTTTGAAGCACATGAGGAGGAAAAGACAAGGACCAGCAAGGTGCTAGATGTCCTGGTAAGGGGCCTACCAATAGGAGACACTCCAATGGCAGATGCCAAGATATTGTTCACTATAATGGGGGTCAATCTTACTTGTGCGACAGCCTGGAGGGTGGGCAAACCTAAGGCACCTACAAAGCCATTAGTGCTGAAGTTCCAGACAGTTATGGACAGGAAGACCCTTATGAGCATGAGAGCGACTCTGAAAGGAACCAGAATTTACCTGGATGATGACCTCACTCTTCTACAACAGGAGCACCAAAGGGAAGGTATGGTATTGTAGGCCATCTCATGGGCTATCCATAGATGCCACTTATACCTTCGTATGTGCCTTGTAGGCCTAGTTATAGTCAGTTAGGACTATTGGCACAATTAGTTTATGTACCATCTAGCTCATTTAGGACACTTAGTCTAGTTAGGGCAGTCAGCCCTAGAGTTTTGTTATGTTGGCCCTCCCTTGAGCCTCCACACTTCAGTTTTTACAGCAGTCTATCACAGCATCTCGTTTTTCTCCTTTGTGCTTCCATTGCTTCCAACACCCAACAATGGTATCAGAACAGGTCGGGAATCCATTCCCTCAGCCATTGACAGCTTTCCCAAGCTGTTTGGCAGCCTCTGGAGCCCTCATTTCTGCTGGTCTTACTGGTTTTCACACTCCCACGAGTGTTTGAGACCTTTCCAAGCACTTTTGTTGCAAAGAACCTCTTTCTGACACGAGAAGATTGCATTTTGGAGCAGCTACTGCGAAGGGAGGCACATTCGGAGCATTTGGGAGCATTTCGGACTTGCAGCACCAGCCCCGAGCTCTTCTGCAACTGTACGGCATCACACGTGTGAAATTACTACTGTTGTACGTAATCCGTACAACTTTACGTCCTTGTACAGACACATTTAAGGCTGGCACAGATCTGTACGACTGCATTTACTCCTTCAAAGCTCGCACGTGTGGTCCGTACAACAGTACGGGACTGCGGTACGAAAGCATTTACTGCTGTACGGTGCAGTACATATCTGCTGACAAGCATTTACTGCTGTACGGGGCAGTACGTGACTGCGACAGCAGCATTTATTGCAGTATGGACTGCGTCATCATCATTTACTGCAGTACGGACTGCATCAGCATCATTAACTGCTGTACGGACCGTGTCAGAAGTCATTTACTGCAGTACGGATTTCTGACAGGTGCATTTAATGTTGTACGGGCCTTGTACGGAATCTGCAGCAGGCTTTGAAGACAGTTCAGTCTGCTTCGAACTGCGTTTCAGTGTTTTGAAGCATTTTTCTTCTTTTTGGAGCAGTTTGGTGCTGCCTTGTGAAGTGTGCCAGCTTCTAGAGCAGTTTGGAGCTTCAAAATCTATTCTTATGGTCTTTCATTCTCTGCCTTATGAGAAATGGTATTAGTTCGCATGTCATGGAAGTAGAATGAGAAGTTCCTTTGCTGATGTATTTCAACTCCTCTCTCTTTGTTGCAATCCTGAATAAGTATCTGCTTTGCCTTCTAAGAAGAAGCTTCTCTTTCACTGACCATAGTCTTTATGGTTCTTGCATAAATGTATAGATTTGGACATATGATGCTGTAGGTACATGTGTATGGCAGAAATATATATTTTGATTTGCGGGCTCCATACTCCTAAAACTGAAACCTTGTGAGGGAAGCATGTGCCTGCCCAGGTCACTCCAGTGCATGATGATGTAATCTGCAAGTTATGTACTGATCTTGTCTCCTCAATAATATTGTCAGTGACTGTTGATGTTGATGAAGGTGCAATGGATACAGAGATACTGAAGTCTTTATTCTGGGAAGGTGTCCCTGTCTTTGACATGGGTAGCAATGCGAATACCTTTGATGTTGGCTGGGGTACTCCAAGTTTCCACAAGATGGGAAGAGAAAAAGTTATCCTAGTCAATCAATTCTTGTCAATGGGATATGAACTGCTTATGTGCGACACTGATATGGTTTGGATACAGGTAAGCTGGGAATTTTATTCAGAGTACTAAATGCATGATCTCTTGAGTGGTGTGTGACAATTAAACTTCTGAAATATAAACTTCTCAGTTATTATAAAAATATTCAGGATATTTCATGCATTTCATACTAAAATTGTTTCAAGCCCCATTAAATACAATAACAAACACGTGTGTCCTCTTGAATGCTGTTGCCTATTACCTTCACATTGTAAAAGTGAAATTGCAGAAGTACTCTTGATTCTTGCAAGAGGTCTTTCTCAGATTTGTGTCAGCAACAAATCACTAGTGTAATGCCATGATAGTAAATCAGTCTCTTCTTTTGGCTTTCTATCTATAGTGGGGTTGCATGAACCAGTGGAGGTCCTTGTTCCACTTGCTCTCATTGCCTTTCTGCGGAGGAGTTTATTTAGCATTGTCCAGTCCATAGGATTGAGGATAGGCGAGGATCGTCTGGAGGGGGATTGCTAGTCTTTTAAGAACTTTTGTTCCTTCTCCTCTCTTCATGATTTGGGTTCGTGGATTGGATGTTGGCCTCAGGTGTTTTGTGAGAGGCATGACTCTTCTCGGGCTCTTTCAGTTTGATGACATTTATTTGAGTCATGCTCTCCGGATGATGTTCTTACCAACCTATACATGCTACAATGGATACTTTTTGGGAGATTCTGGTGAGCATTTCAGCATGGCCTATCTGGAGATCCAGATGCACATAGTCTTTATCTAGATGGCTTCGAGATATTTGGACAGATACTATACACACTTTGATGGCCATATGGTTTGGCTAGGAGGAGAGTTTTCCTCAAGAAGTGGAGTGGCTCCCCGTTTTTCTCGAAGTTCACCAATAGGGTTGAGGTGGCACTTTCAGCCTCAACCTTGGTGCTTTTCTAGCTCTCTTTGATGAGCACGCTTTTTACCCACTTAGGGTGTCTTTTCTCATGCCTTATTTTGCCATGCTCTTCACACTTGGGGTTTCTTTCATACATATGAAGTCTTTTCATTGAAAAAAAAAGAGAGTTGTCGCTTGGTTTACCACCCGTTAGGAGGACGGTAGATCATCGGATAGATTTAGTTCCAAGAGCTTAGCCTGTAAGCATGGCGCCTTACAAGATGAGCTAAACAAAAGAAGATGAGATATCATGACAGTTGTCGGAATATCTATGCTTGGGGCAGATTAGCAAAAGTAAATCTCCTTGGGTTGCTCTAGTAATTAAAGCACAAGAAGGGTAGAAGTTAGAGAATGTGCATGTATTACAAAAATTGAATAAAATTACAATCAAGAAGCAATATCCCCTTAGAGCGAATGACTTGATTGATAGGCTGCAAGGAGCTGAGTAGTTTATGAGATTGGCCTTCGTATTGGCTACTACCAGATTCACAGAGTTGAGGAAGATGTCTATAAGATGGGATTCCGAACTAGGCATAGCCATTATGAGTTCTTAGTACTCCCTTTTGGACTCATGAATGCTCCTGTGACCTTCCAATGGATGATGAATGATATCTTTCGTCAATATCTGGGGAAATTCGGAGTGCTATTTTTGGACAATATTATGGTATACAACCATTCTCTTGATGAGTATATTGAGCATCTCTTCATTGTGTTAGCGACAATAAGGAGTGATAAGCTGTATGCGAAGGAGTCTAAGACTGATAAAGAACTCTTGTAAGTTGTAACTTGGACATGACCTTTCCCGAGATGGCATGAGCATTGACCATGAGAGGATCCAAAAGGTATTGGATTGGCCCGTTTGTCAGACACTAGGCAACTTTGTTCGTTCTTATGTTAGTCAATGAGGGGTTATTCAAAGCGAACTATTCCTTTCGACGAACTCCTTAAGAGACGTGGACTTTAGTCTAACAGTCCTATCTCTTGGAATGATAAACTTGATAGGCTTTCTGGACTCTCCAGTTTAAGGTGAAAGAAGCACCTATATTGGCGTGATAAAGGACTCTTGTAAGTTGTAACTTGGACATAAACTTTCCTGAGAGGCATGAAAAGGTATTGGATTGGCCCATTCGTCAGACACTAAGGAAACTTTGTGCGTTCTTATGTTTGACTTTCGTTCTTAGGAAGTCATTGAGAGGTTATTCGAAGCGAACTATTCCTTTTGACGAATTCCTTAAGAGACGTGGACTTCAGTCTAACAGTCCTATCTCTTGGAATGATAAACTTGATAGGCTTTCAGGACTCTCTAGTTTAAGGTGAAAGAAGCACCTATATTGGCTCCGGATCCCAATGGACCATTTGTAGTTGAGGTTGATGCTAGTGATTTCGCAGTAGGCATAGCTTTATTCTAGGAGGACAGACCGGTAGCTTTTGAGAGTAAAAAGCTAGATGATACTCAGGTTTGGTGGCCAACCTAGGAGAAGAAATTATATGCAGTTATTTATGCATTGAAAACTTGGAGACATTGTCTAGAGCCAAGTTTGTTGTATTGAGGGGCCATGAGTCTACTAAATACATATGTGATAGGCTTGAGTTGAGGGGAAGGCATGGTGGGCTGAATTGATGCAAGACTTTGATTGGAAATTAGATATTAGAAGGGTGGTTTGAACAAGATTGCCAATGCTTTGAGTCGCATTGGTGAGGTAAACTCTTTGAGTTTTTACCTAGATAGGAGCTGACTTTTATGATTCCTTGAGAGGGCTATATAAGGCCGTCAATCATTTTGGTTGGTATTGGCAATGGGTCAGGGCGGGAGCTCCACACAAATAGACCAAGGTTCAGGGTAAAACGATCTGTTCATGTGGCAGGTGGTTAGTTCTACATTTGAATGGCTTTCTATTCTGAAATGATAAGGGTTGCGTCCCTAATGATGTAGAGGTTAGGAGGAAGATCTTATATGAGTGTTATGGTGCTCCAACCATAGTTCATCCTAGAATTCAACGAACCGATGGCTTAGTAAAACAGATGCTTGATTGGCCTAAGATGAAGGCTGAGATTACTGACTATGCGGTAAAGGCAAGCAATGTCAATCGAATAAGCCTGAGTGCCTTAGGGCTGGAGGATTGTTGCATCCTCTAGATATCCTGGAAGTAAATTGAAGAGTTTTTCCATAAACTTCACTGTGGGATACCAACAAGTGCATGGTGCTATTTGGAAAAGATGGCTAGAATTTACCTACACACTGGACACTTCTGGCAGGATGTGTTAAGAAGTTAGGAGGCACTTTGAGTATGAGTTCCACTGATCATCGTAAGTCTGATGGGCAAATAGAAAGTGTGGATTAGGTCTTGAGAGATTTGCTTCGAGCATGCGTCTCCAAGAAGCCATCTCATTGGGAAGTACATCCCAAATTGCCTACAATACTACTAAGCATACGGCTACCGGATTCAATGAGTTTATGCTTATGTATGGATATAAACCTAGGTCTCCTATGACGGTTGTATTGAAGGGTATTCAGCTAGATGCAGCTAAAGATTTCTTGCAGGATATTCAAGAGCTGTTAGTGACTGTGTGAGAATGTATTAGGAGTTCTTAGGATAGAGCACGGTTGTATGCTAATAGACTGCGTTTGCCCAGAGATTTTTATGAGGGAACGCATGTGTACTTGCGAATATCAAAGGTATCAAAGACGTTACGGATGGGGTCGTAGAAAAGTAATCCCCTAGGTACTATGGACCCTTCTTAATCTTGAAAAGATATTAATGAGGTTGCATATAAGCTAGAATTGCTAGCCTTCGTCATGGCTGAGTCTGCCCTTCACCTCCGGAGTGCCGACAGAACTTTCTCATTTGGGTTCCTTTGGAGATCTTTTTGAAAGGTGCAACCTGCAAATAAGCATCCCAAAACTTTTGACCAACTTATTTAATTATAAGGGCAATTGCCTTTCAGGCTGTCGGTGGAATAAATGTGTTCTCAAGACCCTTCAATAGTAAGCCTTAACACTGAAATGTTGGCTACCCTGTATATCTGGAAATCGCTGGTGGATTGTGTTACTTCTCTTTCACAAATTCTAGGCATATTACAGCTTTGATTGGAAGTCAACTAGGACAGTCATTGGTTTATTTGGTTTTGATAGCAAAAAATGTGCCTCGAGTCTTGTGGGTGATGAATTATCTGTTTCAATTTCAAATTTCACCCGTGCAGCCCATATTCAAGTCTCTGACATGTAGATGCACATCAAGAGACTTCAGCAATACTTTCTATAGGTGTCTACTTTAAAAGATTGGAGTTGAGATGTAAAAGATGACTTCTGTTATTTATTATTGGCTGGATGCAGAATCCACTTCCGTATTTTGCTCGGTTTCCTATAGCTGATGTCTTGGTCTCAAGTGACGAAGTGGCAAGTTCAGTGAATAATGATCAATTGGAAGTTTGGGAAAGAGGTAACCGCTGTTTCTAGCTCCTAGCTGGCATTACTGTTGGAGCACATTGAAAGCTAGATAATTCTATGTTTCTTTTTCGCCCTAGATGAGGTTTGAATTTGCTTTAAGCTTTGCAATTACTTGGCATCTCAAGGCTTCAATATGGATGAATTGTGAGGTTGTTAGTGTTGAAAGAAACAAGCTGAGGTTGGTACAGTTACCCTACCCGACAGGAGAAAACCTTGCATAACACCTCACCCTGCTGTGTTTTGCCTATTGGTTTTCTATTTACTGCCTTACTCCAGAGTCCATACAAGTCTAGGTAACGGAGGGCAGGCATCACAACTGATTGCGTCAAGTTAATGTGAGTGCTATTAGCTACTTTTGGCTAGTGGATCCCTTAGTTGAAGGTGGGTAGTAACGAACAGTTGACCGAAAACTTAAATACACAGTTTTATTAACATTTCTGGTTTCTGGAGGCACGTATAGTCCGAATAGGGTGATTATTTCATTTTTTACAGTTTCTGCACATTACTATTTCTCTGATTAGGGATACTATGTAGTTTTTCACTGTTGTTTATACTACAATTTTCTTTTGTTCTGCATATTACATTTGGCAAAATCGTCCACTTTTTTTTTTTCTAGGCCGCCCTGCAGCATCAGCATGCTCTTACATGGATAAGGGTGCGTCACCACCTACTCCAAAATCATTGCCTTCGATTTATGCTTCTCGGCTTTTCCCTTGATAATGTTGTCTCCTATTAATGGCTGACTGCAATTTTGTTGGGAGAGCGGGAAGCAAGTGGGATTTGAGAAATCAGTCCGCTTGCATGGCAAATCTCTCATGATTGGAATGGAACAGCTTATGTGTGAGAATCCACAAACATCACAAACTAATGTAGCTGGTGTGAGATATAAAAAACGACCACTGGGTGGACCAGAAATGACATCAATGGTTGTAGACCCGATGGTGGTACTTTGTGGATGTGCGAAGTGTCATCAGTCTTGTATGGCATGTTGATAATTTAGCGAGAGGTGTAAACTATAGTTGAACGACTCGTAATGCCACTGATGTGTAGGTCCAGCCCATGCACTAGCTTCCAACATCGTGTTATTAGATGTAAGCATGTGTGGATACTAAATGTCAATCACCATCTGGTAAATGGTATAATCATGTGAAGATGGTAGAACTACACTAAAGATGGTATGTACACAACCATGCTAGAGAGCCCGATAGAAATAATGCCATACTGAGGATGGTGAAAATGAGACCATCCTATCGATCGAAAAGGCATACTGGAAAGATGACAGTCATATTCAAGGTAACATGACCATGTCGAAGATACATTTGTGCTTCATCCATGAGATCAGCAAATGAAATCTTGACCCACAAATCACGCCACTAGTTTCTCATCACACACCAACCACACATATATTACACCAACACACATACACGCCTAACAAACACGCAGATGTTCTCATGCATACTCATATGAGCCTTAGACTCTATGCACTAGTGCACCCAAAAGCACATCAACTTTCCCAAGAGGGACCCTGCCATGGCATGCATATTTTCTTTTTTTTAACCACGCGTCATGCATGAGTGTCAAAAAATACGCTTTGGGGTGCTTCTATCCTTCCTAGACCTGAATAATGTGTTTTCTTACATACTCATATGCTAATTTCTGGTCCTTGATAAACTTAGCTGCAGCAAATACCACGTCTTTATGTGCATAACTCACAAAGGTTAAGGTTCCCCATAAATCTCCTGGGTTGGAGCTTTACTTCTAGACGAGTGTATGGTCTTAAAGATAAACTTTCCACAACCGAGGGTGATCGTAGACATAGCTGTGTAATAATTTAAGAAAGATTTTGTTTGCAGCCTTGCTCTGTCCATCAGTCTCCAGATGATATGAAGATAGAAATTCTAGTTTGGTACCCAAGTTGTCAATTAATGCTGGCCAATAATTTCTAAGTAAACTTACTCCCTTGGTTAGAAACGATAGACTTGGAATTACCATAATGAACAAAAGTATGCTTACGGTCATGTTTTGCTTTTTCACAAATGGAACAAGAAGAAATGTACTGATAAACATCCTTTCTAATCTGAGGCCAATAGAAATACCTTTCAAGCTGCCTCAAAGTCGGTACTGTCACGGGCTTGTGCAGCCGTGGACATGCTGGGCTGCCACGCAGGCAGCCACATCAGCTGCCACGCAGGCAAAGGGACACACAGACAGATTGGGTGAGCAGTACAGGTCGGTGCAGCAGACTGATCTAGTTGGTGCAGCAGAATGGTCCAGTCAGTATAGCAGCCCCTCCAGTCGGCCATTTTAGGGTCCACAGCCTTTGGCGCTCATTCATCCTCCTCCTCAGAGAGCTCTGGCCCTCCGCCAGCAGTAGCATTGGAGTCCACGATCAGGCCCGGAGAAGAATGCAGCAGACCAGCAGCCCATCAGTCCTTAAGTTAGTCTACTGTAGTCGTTAGTTCACTCTTTTGTAGTGAGGGATTCCCCTCCATACAGTTCTTGTCTATTTACAATTGTATTCAGCTCTTTGGGCTAGATGTTGTTCATTGTTCATTTTCACTCTCCGGAGGCTTGCTATATTCTCTCCCTCTGATTCTCACACTCACTCCACAGTTCCACTTGTGTTTTGAGTGCATCATTCTTTTAGTTCAGATAGTATTGAGAAGGAGAGAGAGTGAGTTAGGCTATCTCCCTACTACATTGGTATGAGAGCTTCATATTTTCTTTTCTGAGATAGGGAGGGTGAGTTTAGGAACAGCCCCACTGTTTTATGGTACAGATGAGATTTGGGAAGGGATACCATGAGTACTAGTGAGCAGTCCAAGATGGGTGTCACTGGGACGTGAATTTCTAAGCTTTAGGAATTTACGGTGATTGCCCAAGCCTCCAACTGATTAAAAACAGTTCAAAGGACACTTCAGTGCAATTAATTCCATGGGCCAAGGCAAGGGACAAATCCTGCAGCTAAAAATAGCGTAGGGGGCCACGTTTAGCAAGCTGGCTTGAAGAGCAAGCAAAAAAGGGCGAAATTTGCTTTGAAGCTTGTTTCTGGACCACAGAAGAAGAGGGAGAGGCAAGTCATAGGATGGGAAAGTGCTCCAGGGCTATGCTATCACATTGCCTTGCTGATTTTCGACTACCAGGGCAAATTGTGGGCTGTTGGTGGGCTGCCAGAAGCTCAAAAACTGTTGAAACCAGAGTCAAAGAGTGTGTTTTTATTGAGTACTAGAGTAGTACTAGACTACTTTATATCCTAGAGTGCCACGTGTCACTATGGGACTTATCCCATATACATTTGACACTTGGAGTGTGTGTATGCCTATCCTATAAAGGCATTGTACTTTCTCATGTCAAATCAATCAACTCACTTGGAGCTCTCTTGGTCATGTAAGTTCTATTGGTTATTGCATCCTTTCATTTCAGTTATGCTTTCCATTTAGTTCTTTGCCTTTCCATTTTTCATTCCGTTCCTCCATGCCATGTCTCTTCACGTGGTATCCGAGCCACCCCAAGAGGTTGAGGTGAGGAAAGTGAGAAAGGCTACTCTCCCTCCTCCTTCTTGGAAGGTCCTCTCTTCCACTTGAGACTTGAGCTCCTCTCCCTTGAGCTCTGCTCCTCCTCTACCCGAGCCTCACCACCGGCATTGGAGACCTGAAGATGAAGACATGGAGCTGCTCCTGTTGCCTGAGATCTTGATTCTCTCCACCGACATTGGCTGTATTGACTTGGAGAAGGAGAAGGAGATGACCTTCACGATCTTCATCGACTTGCTGGCCGGCATTTGCAGCTCAGTTCTCTGCAAGGAGCCCACAGCAAATGCCCTGATGGCTGCCTAGCTACAGCCACTTCTGCCCGGAAAGCGCCTGTTCTCTGAGCGGCGTCCATATCTTGCGACAGAAATGGAAGTTCAACCTGCAATCCGAAGCAAAGTTGTAGAGCATCTTGCGAAATACATTTTTCATTTTACAGCTTTTCGTTTTGACATCTTGGTGAAAAGTTATGGCCTCTACAAGAAAGTGACGAATTTCATCCCTGCGCGAATTTCGTGTCTGTAACTGTGGGCTGCTAGTGTTCAGCCTCATGTATTATGAGAACGTGGTTTAGCCTTGCAAAAGGACATTATTAGATGCTGGAATCTGCCTTGAATATGCTAAATGCTCCTGCACACTGACTCTTCTCGGAGAACTCTATCTTTCTCTTGTACTTAGAGCATCATGGTTTCCATCTCCTCCAACTCGGTGATCATGGACAAATTCAACGGGGAAGGTTTTCCCACCTGACAAACCAAGATGAAGCTCCTTCTTATGAAGGAAGGTGTATGGGAAGTTATCGATGACGAAGATGCTGATGAAATTGAACACAAGGAATGGAAGAAACGGAACACTCGGGCCATTTCTCTCATTGGGCTTTCCTTGCGGACTCCTTGATTTATCATGTGGACATCAAATCGACTATAAAGGATATTTGGAAGAGTTTGGAGACTCTATTTGGTAACAAAATTACAAACTCCAAAGTTTTTCTAAAGTTGCAATTTTACAAGTTGGAAATGAAGGATCATGATGAGTTTCGTGATCATTTATCTAAATTGCAATCTCTTGTACAACAATTGTCAAGTTTAAAATGTCCTCCTGAAGATGAGGATAAGATGGCAGTACTTATGAAAAGTATGGAAGGAGTCTCTCGCTTTGAGAACACTCTCGAAGTACTTAGGTTGGTTACTACCACATTTGATGATATGGTAGCTCTCCTCCTTGAAAAGGATTGCCACAACAAGAATTCGACTCCTCATTATTCAGGCACTGACGAGGCCCTCATCTCCCACAACAAATGAAGAGCCAGCAAGAACATCACATGCAGGTACTGTATGCGCAAAGGGCATCTTGAAGCACACTGCTTCAAAAAGAAGGATCGAGAACAAGAGCAACATCATGCTAATCTTGCAGCTGATAAACCACCAGACGAGCTTCCTCAAGATTAGGTGCTCTCGGCCTATGTTGTGGATGACAAAGATTTTGCATTCTAAGTATGTGTGACATGAGCCAATTAAAGGTTCTCTGCCTTGAGAAGTCCCTCTAAAATGATGTATGGATTTTATGTGTCAATAAGGGTCCTTTGCCCTGGGTAGTTCCCCAAAAAATGATTCTATTACTTTGGCTTATGTTTGTCTCCTATCCTTGTCAGAGTAACGGGGTGACGAGTGATGGTCTATACTTACCGGTCGCAAGCTCGTAGCAGACTGGTCCAGTCGGTACAGCAGCCCTTCCAGTCGGCCATTTTAGGGTCCAAAGGGTGCTATAAAAGAGCAGCCTTTGGCCCTCATTCATCCTCCTCCTCAGTGAGCTCTAGCCCTCAGCCAGCAGCAGCATTTGAGTCCAGGATCAGGCCCGGAGAAGACTGCAGCAGACCAGAGCAGCCCATCCAGTCATTCAGTTAGTCTATAGTAGTCCTTAGTCCACTCTTTTGTCCTGTAGTCCTTAGTCCTGTAGTGAGGGATTCCCCTCCACACAGTTCTTGTCTATTTACAGTTGTATTCCGCCCTTTGGGCCTGACATTGTTCATTATTCATTTTCCCTCTCTGGGGGGCTGCTATATTCTCCCCCTTTGGTTCTCACACTCGCTCCACAGTTCCACTTGTATTTTGAGTGCATCATTCTCTTAGTTCAGATAGTATTGAGCAAGAGAGAGAGTGAGTGAGGCTATTTCCCTGTTACAGTAACATATCTCGACATCCTACAAATGGAAGGCTATGACATCGCTGTCACACAGATCTTGTTCTAATTTCATACATATCCTCCCTCATTTAACTCCGTCCAGATCATCCTTGTGGCTCCTCCCTTAGTTAACTCCGTCCAGATGTGGATTGTCCTGATAATTCTCCTTCATGACTGCTAAGCCTTCATGATGACTGTGGAATGGCACGAACCTGTGTCTTCGAGATAAAACATTGGCAACCACATCCTCTTTTCTAGTTGTGTGTTGATTAAAATATCCTATGGTCTTCACGAGCAGTTGTAGCTAGTATAAAGAGGATGTGGAGTATTTTTTGATTAGCCTTCTCATTTAATGCTAGCCTTTGAGTTTGCCCTTCACCTCGTGATTGCTGATAGAAACTTAATACGAAGACTTTTGTATAAAGGGATGCTCAAGTGTGTGGAATGTGGATATTTATGTGTGTGATCAATTGTTTATACTATGGTCTACTCTTGCCATTGGATGGTGATGACGCTGGTGTAACCTGTCTTTTGTGGGGGGATGAGGAGTGCAGAAGCATGTTTTGTAACAAAACAATCTTGTGTTTCTTATTACGTGGCAAGTTTGATCTCCCTCTTGTTCGAATAAAAATGGAGCACCGGTTTTAGCTGGATTGTTGGATCAGAGTATCTTTAGTATTGTTGTCTGGGGTCCTTATTGTATGGTCTTAGTTTATGTGGTAATTGAGATGCCATCTGTTGTTTGTGTTTACATTCATGATTGTTTGTATTTTAGATTTTTTTGTTCTGGATTAGAGAATTCTAAGGTGGTTATTCCACAGGTTAATTCTAACAGGTTTGGTAACAACCTCTCATAGTAAGATTCTCATGGGTTCTGTTACACATTTTGAAGATTTCACTGACCCAGATATACCTGCAGCCCAAAGTGCATACAATATTGGCATTTTTCACTGGCGCCCCTCGGAAGTAGCAAAACAATTTGCTCATGAATGGGAAAAACTACTTCGAGCAGACGACCATATCTGGGATCAGAATGGGTTTAATGACTTGATGAGAAGGCAGCTAGGGCCTGCTGTAGACAGCGGCAGTGGACTTTTCTATTCTTATGATGGAAACTTAAAGCTCGGTGTCCTTCCTGTCAGTATTTTTTGCAGCGGTCACACATATTTTGTACAGGTGATGTGGCTATGACAACCTGTCTTTATCTGTTTTGAACCCTGGACAATTCTGATTGTGAAAGATTGTGCTTATAGTGCGAAATGATAGAAAATGTATTTATGTTCTATGACAATCTGTTTTACTTACACGGAGCAGGCTTTGTATGAGCAACTGGAGCTAAAGCCCTATGCGGTGCATACAACATTCCAGTTTGGTGGAACAGAAGGCAAGCGACATCGGCTTCGAGAGGCTAAGCTGTTTTATGACAAACCTGAATACTACAATGTGCCAGGTGTGGTGTTGCTGTGACGAGCATAACAAAATGCTAGCTGTGGGGTGGGGGATCGTTTTTTTGGTTGGGGCCCCGGGAGGGGAGGGGGGGGGGGAGGATAAAAATTTAGGTAGCTCTATTAAAGTTAAAGAAGAAGAAGTCAAATAATTTTCATATTTTGGCTCGCAGAAGCGAAATGCCATCAAGGAAGAGTGAACAAATTAAGCCCCTAACTAAGGGCTCCAAACTAATACATGGATCTCTTTTAGCTGGGACAAGCCCCAACCAAGGCTTGCAAACTACATCCTTAACCAAATGCTTGTAAAAACCAATCTTGCACAGAAATACCATACTTTAAAACATAACATGATGCATTGATTGCTTGCAAAAGAAAGTCCCCGTGAAAACCATCTTCTTGCACACCAAACTCTCTGGTACCCTCATACTCGTTGACCCAATTGAGAACTATCTGTTTGCATCTGTAAACACTTCGCAAGAGCTGCTCCTGTTGAACATACTACTGCTGACAAGCATTTTCGGGACCTTTGGCTATCGCTGTGCCATCCTCTGTCCTACACATCCTTTAACACCACATGTGAGCCAGTTAGCTTACAATGGCAGACACGTAAGGCGACAACCCACGTGTGATACTTGCATAGCTTTAAAAACCTGACTGAGCACACACAGATACTATCTGCTTCAACACACTGTTTGCTAAAGTGTAGCCTTGCAAATTGCATAACTTTTGATGAGCCAAATGTGAGCTAATTGCAAGCAGACCACTAGATTCTTGGTTAAAAATGTTGGCATGAGACCCAGAGGCACCCACCACTCAATGCACAGTGAACCTAACTGTGAAGCAACCTCAAAATAACACCTTTTGCCACCAGACTTCAAACATTAGAAGTGATGGATCACAACAATTAGAACACCCTGACCCTTCTTAAAAAACCCCTGTATACGGGGCAGCAACAACTATGCACAGAGTTGCTGAATAAACCTGATGCTCTAGTGAAAAAAGAACTCATAAACCGGCTGTTAATTTGCAACCTACTAGACTTGAGCTAAGGGGGAGCATTGGCCCTGGGCCCCGGGGGCAGCAAGTGACCTATGCAGTAACCCTACCATTTTTTCCTAGCCTGATAGGTGACCAATGCCAATAATATGTGAGTGTAATATAAAAATATATGCTGTGATCCATGCATATATAGCAGTAAGTAGGAGAAAATAGAGGGACTAGTGGAAGATCCCAAATCTAGGGCTTTTCCATCAATACAGGATCTACCTGCTTTTTGTGCCATTTACTTGTGAGTGTGAGAGAGGAGTGAGGATGAGCTCTCGCAGCATCTCTGACTGCTATCTAGCACTTGCAGCATATGCCAGTGCAGCACCTGTATCCCAATTAGGTAAATAGTAAGATTACCATTGTCTTCGCAAGCTTAATTTGTCAATCGGACACTACACTTGGATTTTCTTCAGCATTCCAGTCATAGATGGTTGGTCAAAGCAAAAGACCAAAAGCTGCTATTCTGGATCTTTCAAGGTGTACATAGATGACCAGTTGACATTGTCAGAACGGTTTTCTTCACAGGTAGAGTTTGCATATAATAACATGGTCCATTCCACCTCGGGGCTGGGATGGTAGCACCTTGCCTCCATTGCTTATGCAGACACAGCTAATTGGTTATGATTGATTAAAAAGCAGCATATTTGACAGAGTCGTGTAAAATTGTGTAAGCCCTATGAATATTGAACCAGATTCCACTTAAGACTAAACTCTCATAAAACCATTCATCACAAGACTGCCACCATCATCAGAAGATTTTCAATAATTCCAGCACATAAACATCACCAAAAATAATTAACCATACAATGGAAAACCGAGGCTGACGTATGCGATGAGGCCGTGTCCCTTCACTAGAATTCTTTGCCTCATCCTAGGATATTTCCATCTTTTATTTCAGAAAAGCATATAAAAGGCTTATGAGTCTTGGATAGAATATCAAGACCCTTTTAAGTGTTTTGACAGACACAATGCTTTGGTATCCCTAGTTCAGTTACAATGCTTTTCAATAATATTTAGCTTAGAACTACAGCAGCAGCTCCCCATCGCCCCCTGTCTCTCTCTCCCTGCTCCCCTACCTCCATCCCTCTCATCCCTTCATCCCCTCAGCCCCCTAGTCTCCCTGCTTTCCTCACCTACTCCATACAGCTCCACATCACGGAAGCTAAATGCTCCATATTGTGGCTGTTTGACAGGGCCTAACCGCTTAAACTTACTGCCCTGCAAGTTTCCTCTTGCCTGGTCATTCTTCAAGGCTTGGGAAGCTACAAGGACCTGCTCCATAATTGATTCATCTGCTCCAGAAAAAGCTCCCTCAACAGCTCTGAAAACATGTTTTGGCAGCTTCAAAACTTGCAGCAAGTGGTGGGTTCCCTGCTCCCGAAGCTCCCCTCCTCGCCATATCGTCCCCTCCTTCCCTTCCATTCGGCCTCCGCCTCCCCCGTCACACCTCCTGCTCCGCCTCCCCTTCCACGCCCCCTCCCGTCGCTGCTCCCTCCTCTTGCACCCCGGCGTGCCTAAATCTCCTCCCTTCGTGCCCCCCACGTCTTCTCCTCCAACCCGCACTACTTCCGCCCCCCCCCCCCTCGTCTTCTTCTCCCCCCCACCCTATCTTCTGCCCCCCCGCGTGTAGGCAGCTGCCGCCCCCACCCTCTTCTACCTCCTCCCCCCCACGTGCTTCTTCTCCGCTCCCCTTCTTTCATCGCTTCCGCTCCCCCCCGCTTCTTCCTTCGCCTCCACCTCTTCCCGTAGGATCCTTTTCCGCCCCCCATGCGCTATTTTTTTCCTTTCTCCCGCCTTTTTAGCCATTTGCTTGGAGCTGTTGTGATAAGGCAACCAACTGCCTGTGTTGGGGTTGGGCTAGGTCTCGAGGGTCTCCTTTTGAGCACCCTTAGAGCAGGACTTGAGTGGGGTGCGCTTCTTGAGAAGCTTGGAGGTGTTGTGGCACCTCGGGCTGCTTGCACGTCGCTCGAGTTTGCTTACTTCTTAGCCTAAGTGTCAGCCCGTATGCAGCACTGGCGTGGCCTTTTCTCTTCTTTCTTTTTTGGAGCTTCGGGTTAATTGTTGACACATGGAAGAAAGAGAACTTGGTGGCGACTTCTGTTTGGCCAAAAGGGCTCAAATGGCAGCACCTTCAAAACCCCCAGCCATCAAGGTTATTCTCTCTTCCCAGGACAAGCAAATAGGTCAAGCAAGTAGTTCAATCCCTCACGGACAGAGCAGTAGTGGGCTGAATAGTAGGGCTCACCCCTTCCAGGAGCTAGATCCGTGACTGGTTACAGGCGAGTTTAGCATTAGGGGGGGACCACATCCAGGAGTCTGCCTTCTCCAGTTGTGCTCACCGGACACCACCTAGACACTAGTTGAGCAGAGCCCCATCTATCTTGGCCCCCACCTGGTTTTCCTTTTCCCGTGGCACTACGGCTTTACTGTAGAGGACATGGACTCGTCCCATATCATGTGCCTTGCTTTTCGGTGACGCTTCGTTTTCCACGACTTCCCAGGGAGTATAGGCCCATCCCCCCCTCCATTGGTAGAGCTTTTGGCACAGTATTGGAGTCCCTACTAGAGTCAGCCATGTCGGTGGTGATAGATGAGGGCGTCCTTAGACTCAAATTGGTGATAGAGGACCCATAGTCCATCCCGGAGTGGATCCTTCTCGAGACTCTCGAGGGGGGTGAGAGCTACGTCAGAGGATTGAGATCTCAGGGTTACCGGGTCAGTGCCTCGATGCAGAGAGCATGGATGCCTAGCCAGGGATTGTTCTCGAGGCTAGAGACGACCCCCCAAGCTGCAGAACCACCAACGAGAGCCTCAGGTGGACAGGCAAAGTCACATGCGCAAGTAGCAACAGCAGAGTCAGGCCCCCTTGGCGGAGCCCTCTAGTGGGATGTGGATGAAAGTGGAGCATAAGAAGAAACCAAGCAAAAAGACTCTGAAGAACCGACGAAGGAGAGCCCGTCTTAAAACTTCTACTTGGTAATCTGTAATTCCCACACTAATTTAGATAAAAGTGGTGTGATGTAGCAATGAGTGCCCCCTTCACATCTATGTTTTGGCCCTGTAAAAGCACCCCTCCCTTCCTTCTCAAGCATGGCTCAACTGGTCTTCTATAAAGGAGCCCTAGCTCGCCTTTTCTGACCACGTCTATCCACGATAAAGTTCACCTGGGTTTACATCTGTTGTTGCAGCTTTTCTATCTTTTTGGTTACCTTTCGCTGCTTTTCTTGGTCTAACTTTATTTGTGCCACTGATCGAACTTCAGCACATTCACATGAATCCTGAGCGTCTCATTTCCCTAAGTAAAAGGCAGGAACAAATCTTCCTTTGTTTTTAGATTCCACAAAAGCATTGTATTTATGAATCATGTACAAATTTTTCCTCATTTGCATGCTTGATGTTCCTTTTCATGGAGATGTTATCGTTTTGTAATCTAAATGTCCATATGATGAGAAAGTGAGTCATGTTGTGCATCTCTCCCTTGCCATCAGGCATTACACACCCTGATTAATTCCAGAGTATTTAAGGTGAGATCTTTCTAGCATTCCTACCATTATTTCCCCCCCATTCTTGTTTTGTTTACTGTCATTTACTGTGCACATCTAAAATGGTTGAGCCTGCCTGCCCTTTAAATGGTTCCCATTATATCTATCTTGACTCTGTTAGTTCTGCATCTCTTGTTGAATTTTCTGTAAGGGACACCTTGTCTTTTCTGCGCATGCTTTTTGGTCTATGTGTGCCTTGCTATAGGCTTCTTGTACATCGAGTTTGTCTGTGCATTCATGAAGACATCACTGTTTCTTTGATTGCCAACGCAATGAATACAAAATCTCTCTGTGCGCTAAAACCTTGTGACTGGACTACTACTCGGAAGAACTTTGACTTCTCTGGCTTCTTATTTGTAAGCCTACCATAACATCTTCCATACCTTTGAGCATGGCATGAATCATATTGTGATTGTCTATTTTTGGCTTCCCTTTCTTCTTCTGCCTATATATGTCATGTGCACCCTTTTGTACTCGAGGGTACAGGTCCTTAAGTACATTCAAATGGGGCAATGCACTTAGGGCACCTTGAATCATAGTCAGCGTGTATGCGAATGGTAGTGGGAGATGAACTATCTTGCAAGAGCTATTGTAACTTGCCTTGATGGTCAATCGATTGAGTGGCCACACTCTGCCAAATGACATGTATGGAACACGAAACAAGAAGCAGAAAGTGTTGGGATATCTCAAGGTGTATGCCCCAGGCACACCTTGGGTTCTGTGTGTGTGTGCTAGAGGCACAGTTAGGTGCCCATAAGCACTGTTAGGTGGAAGATGCCACATAGAATGATTGATTCTAGGAGCTGATTGAGGAGATGATTGTGGAGCTCAGAGGTCATCAGTGATGTCTGTGATCATGTAAGAGGTGCCTACATAAGGACCTCACCTTTCTTCATTCCATAATCAAGCATTCTCATTTTGTGTTCACTTCATGCTTTCCCTTTAGTTCCTCAACATGGTATCAGAGCCCTATGATCCTCTCAGAAATTTCAAAAAATGTTGCAATCAGACCTTAAAAAGTCAAACAACGGTTGCTGGACAGTTTTTCCGCTTAAAAAACAGGTTTCTGGTGATGAAATGAGGCATCAGACTGAGCTGGAGAAAAATGGCAGGTAGGAGCAATGGGAGAGCACAAGGGAAGGCAGTAGGAGCACGAGAACCTGCTCTGATACGACTGTTGGGTGCAAGAAGCAATGGAACGGGGGTGGAGTGCGGGAAGCAAACAACAAGCTGGAGCAAAACTTAGTACTACTCAAATAAATAAGAGGAAAATACAAAGGGTGGCCTATATGGCCCCCAAGTTAACCATATGGTTGACCAGAGAAGTCATCTCATAGAGTTGACCTGACCTACAAGGCTCATACCAGGGCTAAGTGCTAACAGCCAGGGACTGTGGCAGGCTCACCAGCCTATGGGCTCCATGACTGCAAGTGGCCTGCAAACAGGATGAAATGGGGAGGAGATGGGCTTTAGAGCCTCCAAAGGCCTGCATGATAGCAGATACGGTGCGCCAATAGGTACACAGTACTGCACAACCAGAGAGAGAGAGAGAGAGAGAGAGAGAGAGAGAGAGAGGGGGGGGGCGGAGGGGGGGGAGAATACAACCCAAATGAAAATAAATACAATAATCTCAAGGGGTAAGAAACTGGACAACTACAAACTATCTTGCTAATTTGTGAATGTACTAAATCGACGAGTTGAAGGTCTCCTGTTATACGACTCAAGTGCCGCACCAAAATAGGCTGCTATGTTCCTGACAATAACAAAGAAATGATGCAAGAAAGAAAAGAGAAGAATATCACTTCAAATAAATAAAAGAGAAGAAATCACTTCAAATCTGAAAAGGGGCAGGAAAACAGGAGGCAAAAAAGTGTGTTTCATTTTAAAAAGATTACATGAAGTAAACATGAACACACCTATCTAAAGAAAGAACAAAAGTGCTTACTGAATGTTTACGTTTACGTTAAGTATGGAATCACAGGTGGATTTTTGGCATTTCAATCTATTATTCCTGGAGACCTAATGACAAGTGGGGCTCACTCTATAGAGAACCATTTTAAATTGATCAATTATCAGGTATCCCTTTTTACCCTACATAACTGTCTTCTACTTTATCTCAAAGATTGGACATATTTTGTAATCTGAAATTTCTTGATTCATTAGCATATGTTCATGATTGGGAATGCTTTATTGTTTAAAATTTCAGTATAAGAAAGACGATGTTGCCAAAACATGCAGATAAAACAAATACGGGATGCCCTTGCCATTGCTTCCATTTTGAATCGGACCTTGGTAAGCACCAAAATCCTTGTACATTTTGAAGTGTTGTCTTCTCTGAAAATGAAGCAAATGTTTATTGTGTGACGTTGTTATCATCATAAACATACATTGCAAGGTGAAATTTGATTATAAATGAAAATGAAATTCAGTCCTGAACATTACTCTGCTCTCATTAGCTCGCTGCTTCTCCACGTTTTTTTGTTTGATTTAATTTACTGAGCTGAAAGTGGATTTTTGATTCATTACATCTTGTATAGTTTTCACAAATAGTACTTTTTGTGAGCTCTTTTCCTTTTTTAGACGAGATGTTGTATGTCTCCAACTAGAATCACCAAGCACAGAATTCTTGAGGACCATTGCCCTAGTAAAGATAGAAAATCAGCATTTAGATTCCTTGGCGGAGAAAACAGAACACAGAGCTCACCATTACAAGGAATCATACACTTTTTACAAAGCATGATACGAGATGTGTCAAACACAACTATCGAAAGAATGACATGATGAAGAAGACCAAATTGCCTCCCAAGTAGCTGAGCATGCAGCAAATGCAAGGAAGCTTACCAATGGCACAGCTACACATATCTATTGAGCAGTGGTTACTAGAGCCAAAATCATTAAGTAGAGTGAGAAGTTCTTCTATGAAGCTCAGTTTTGGCTTTGATCTTGGCAGGATGCATTAACTCATTATTTATAATGGTCTTGACAGATGGCCATCCTTGGGTCGCTTTACTTGCTCTAGCTCGTTTTGCCTCCCATATCACTACCTCTTAGACCACACCTATCTCTTCCTCCAGATCTCCATGCCTCACCTCGCAGTACCCTTCACCCCTCTGATCATTCACAACACTAATCAGGAGATACATTTTGATCGTAGTCTCTCACCTATGTACTCAGCATGCCTTTTATACGCTCCTCACATATATTGACTTCATACACCTACTAGAGGATCATGCTGCCCTGATCACCCGCTCACTCCATGAGGCTGCACTTCACGCCTTCCCTCGACTACTCGCTCTATACGTCCACCACCACTTGGGGCTGCGTCCCTTGCAACAGTTGGTATGATGATAAGTGTAAGGCTTTGCGCTGCCAACTGAGATTCGAAACCAAACATAAGACCGAACGTGACACCATACGCGAGTATCATCGATTGGTTCGCAAGAAGAAACATGAATTTATTTGTTGAAACGAGGAGGAATTATTGAACACTTTGTTCAGTAACAATTCCAAAGACTTTTGGCGGAGATTTCTAGAGAGTGGATCTATTTTCATCCACGTGTGCCTTAGCTCTATCCATAACGTGGCGGATGTTAGCTCTCGCAAGTGCTAGCATCTCCCGCATTTGAACCACATAGTTCGCGGCATTAGGCACTTTCTGAGGTATTCCAACCATAGTTGGATTTGTTGTTCTATATCCTTGTGTTTGGAAATTACGATGTGGATCATGAATTGTGCATGACTATTAAAATTATGCATTGGTGCGCTTCTAGCATATGTGTGTGTGTTCGATAATTATTACATTAGTCATATAATAATAGCTCAACTCAAATGGACTCATTCTTGTAGAGGAATGTTTTCTATTATTGTAGGCAAATTCTAACAGTGGTAACCACTTGTCTCACGTATGTTGCCGCAATGAAACATATGCTCTAGGCATATCCTCTAAAGTCTGGTTGACTATTTCCGTCTGACCATCCGTTTCAGGATGATCCCCACTACTCATCCCCAACTCGGTCCTTAGTGCCTCAAACACTACGGTCCAAAAATGATTGATAAATTTAGCATCCCTGTCTGACACTGTGGATATGGGTAATCCATGCAGATGAAATATATGTTTAATAAACAAATCTACCACTTCCGGGGTACTAATAGACTCCCTAGTCAGAATGAAGTGAGCCATCTTGATAAGACGATCAACCACCACAAGGATAGAATCATATCCACCTTGGGTCATAGGCAGACGAACTATAAAGTCCATGGAAATGCTCTCCCACCTGCCTAGTGGTATTTGCAAGGGCTGTAAAAGTCCGGGTGGCTTCACCCGCTCTACCTTACTCACGTGACACGAAAAACGTGTCACATATTCATGATTTTTTTTTTAATTTTTTGCCAAAAGAAATCTCATTTTATGAGATCATATGTCTTCTCGACTCTTGGATGTCCGGTACACAGGCTATCATGGCACTATTGAATGACTCTCTGCCTGAGATCATTCTGATTAGGTACTACTACCTTGCCATTTCTTATGGTATATCTTGCATAAGTTTGGCCTTTTCTGGATGCCAGGTCATCCTTTTCCCTAGGTTTAAGCACATGAGCCTTAGGCCAAAGGCTCGTCCCATCCACCTTTTGAGTTTCTCTAATCTCGAGGACATTAGAGCACTCTCTAATACCGTGAAACTCATATTAGCATAATGCGTGACAACGCATCAACAACTCCCAGTCTTACTTGGAGATGACATAGACCTCACTCATGCTTCGGATACCTTGGTCACTGTGATACAGGCTACAACGATCATATCTTTCCCCACGACTCGATCCTCGCAGGTCCCAAAGGGAAAGATGCCTCAGAACTCTTAGTTTGATGACGAGTGCAGAGAGTTGAGAGCTCACCTCATACGTGGGCGAGCTTTGGGACATATGACACTACTTGAGGCACAACGGGTCTCACGTCGTATGACACAGAAGAAGTGGGCTTTTCTCACACGCAAGATGGATGAGGTGATGAGATCCTTCCGAGGAGGCAACCCCACTATTGGTTGGGGGCTTCTCACAGAAGGAAAGCCGCCTATTCCCATCACAGACCCGAGTATTTGGCACACGTATGCGTGCTCTCTTTATGATTTCTGAGACCAAGCAGTACCAGATGTGTCAGCCATACCCAGACCCACTACATGCCATCTGCTCACTATATATAACGTACACAAAGCGCTCCTGCGACTCCATAACCAGAGATCACTAGACCATGAGGGACTACATACCGAGCATTTTGCACATAGACAAGAGGTCCTAGCACAGTTGTTCAACCACGCTGTATGCCATGGCTTCCCATCTACTTGGAGCACCACCACCATTGTACCGATACATAAAGTAGGAGATCCCATCACAGACCCGAGTATCTGGCACACGTATGCATGCTCTCTTTATGATGTCTGAGACCAAGCACTACCAGATGTGTTAGCCATACCCAGACCCACTACATGCCATCTGTTCACTACATACAACGTGCACAAAGTGCTCCTGCAACTCCATAACCAGAGATCACTAGACCATGAGGGACTACGCATCGAGCATTTTGCACATGGACAGGAGGTCCTAGACCCTATCCTAGCACGTTTGTTCAACCACGTATGCCATGGCTTCCCATCTACTTGGAGCACCACCACCATTGTACCGATACATAAAGCAGGAGATTCCATGGACACTGGGAACTACCGCACCCTCATGATTGGACACACTGTGGCCAAGATATATGGAGTGGTACTAGAGCGGGCGATTAGCAACCATACAGAGGGACATGGGCAGCGGGCTCTTGGGCAAGTAGGTTCCCGGAGACAACACTCCACTCTGGATCACATTTTCACTTTACGAGCTATTATTGAGGAGGCGAAGTCAGGCGTCAGAAAGTCTTTGCTTGCTTTGTAGACTTCCGGAAGGCTTTCGACACGGTTTCGTGATCTTGCTTAATCACGAGACTACAGGAGATGCAACTCCCAAGGGTCATGATTTGGGGGGTGATGAGCCTATATGAGTCCGTTTTAGGGAGAGTACGTGCCCGAGGAGGTATATGAGACTGGGTGGAGAGCACTATCGGAGTATAGAGATTAGACTGTGGTTAGGGGGAAAAACCTCTAATAGGAAAAGTGCCCCTTACATTACATTGGCCACTGCCTAGAATATAATAATAATTCTTACACCCCCCCTGCAGTGCCAATGTGGTGTACAAGGTAGTGATCAATTACTAAAAGGAGATAAGTTGAGGGCACTGCGAAATGCCTCAAACTTCTCACGTGGAAGTGCTTTGGTGAAGATGTCTGCAACAGTCATGTGTTGACACATAGATCATACTAATCTCCCTTGCATGCAACTTCTCTCTGACATAATGATAATGAACCTCAATGTGCTTCGTGCGAGCATGAAACACAGGATTCTTTGCCACTGCTATAGCACTCTGACTATCAGTGAGGATTGGAGAAGGACCCTCCAATAAGAGACGAAGATCAGCGAACAATCATCGCAGCCAAATACACTCAACCTTCGCTGTGAAAGCTGCCCTGTACTCAGCTTCACATGAGGAAGTAGCCACTGTAGATTGCTTCTTGCTCAGCCAAGAAATGCAAGCTTTGCCCAAAAAGAAACAATTACCACTAGTGGACTACCTGGTATCATAGTCTCTAGCCCAATTTGAATCACTGTAAGCATGTGTCTGCAAGTCACCCCCTCGGGAAACATCAAGCCATAAGACTTTGTGCCTTGCAAAGAACGGAAGATGCGTTGCTAATGTGCTGTCTTTGGGCTGTGCATATATGTGCTCACCTGAGATACTGCATACTAAATATCGTGTCTTGTATTGCACAAATAGATGAGGCATCCAACAGCGTGGCTGTAAAGTGTGACATCCACTGATTCACCCGCATCATACATAGTAAGCTTCAGCCCCGACTCCATGGGAGTGGCAATAGGCTTACAATCATGCATGTTGAACCTATCCAAGAGCTTTTGCACATACTTGGATTGAGACATAACAATGCCACGCTTGTCTTGTATAAATTGGATCCCCAAATAAAAATTTAACATGACCAAATCTGTCATGTTAGCTTTCAACTCAGTCTTAAAATCTGCAATTATATCCTCATTTGACCCTGTGAGCAGCATGTCATCTACATAAAGTATGATGACCAAAATATCCCCCCCATCCTTCTTGATGTAGAGGGTGCTTTCCGTGGGACTATTGTGTAATCCCTTACTTGCCAGGAATGCATCTATCTTGGCATACCGTGCACGTGGAGCTTGTTTCAGCCCATATAAAGCTTTGTTAAGCTTGCAAACCTGAAGTGCATTGCGAGAAAATTCAAATCCAGGAGGTTGTTTGACATAAACCTCTTCCTGCAAGTCCCCATTAAGGAAAGCTGTTTTTATGTCCAACTGATGGACATTCCAAACAAAATTTGCAGCCATTGCAATACTGACCGTATGGTGGTCATCCGGGATGTAGGAGCAAAAGTCTCCTCATAATGTATGCCTTTCTTCTGTGCATAGCCTTTGGCAACCAGCCTTGCCTTGTACCTGTCAATAGACCCATTTGGCTTCCTTTTCACTTTGAAAACCCACTTGGTACCAATGACATGCTTACTTGGTGGCAAATCCATAACATCCCAAGTCTGATTTTTCTCTATGGACTGCAATTCATTGTGCATGGCATGCATGCCATGCATCCACCAATGCACATTATTCTTAAAGAGTCAGGTTCTTTCATCAAGAAGAGTCCCTGCATAAGCTATCTCAACTGAAAGAGCTCTCCCTGCGTGCCTTCGTGCCTTACTGTACTACGAGTCCTGCCAGGCAATGGAGCCTCAAGCCTAATCTCCCTGAGAGTATGTAGCAACCAATTCGGGACTGTTTTGGCTGCGTGTATCTCTTGAATCTCTTGCGTGACAACTTCATCCACACCCTGTGGAGGTATAAAATCAGCCTGTGGCTGAATCGGGGGCATGTGGATCAGGAGGAGGTTGCTGTAAATTCTGATTTTCAGCATGAACCTCAGTTGGGGAACCAAATGCTATAGGAAACATCCCCTCAAAAACATCATCTGAAGAAGCTGGAATATTAAATTCAGCATGTGTATGTGCTGAATTTTCAGGAAATATAACATCTCTACTAACAAAAATCTTGCGTGAAGCAGGATTGTAGAGACGATAGCCTTTGCTTTGTGAACTATACCCAACAAAAATGCATTTAAGTGTCTTATCTGACAACTTGTGTCTAAACTCAACAGGCACGTGGGCATATGCAACACAACCAAAAACTCTGAAGTGATCCACTGAAGACTTTCTCCCATGCCATGCCTCATAGGGAGTGATTGTTTTCAAAGCCTTTGTGGGAGCCCGATTCAAAACATAGTTGGCACTCATGAGACCTTTAGGCCAAAACCTGAGAGGCAACTTTTTACTGGTAAGCATGCATCTATCCATCTCCATAAGAGTGCAATTCTGTTAAGGTGTAAGCCTCATTGTAAGCTGATGCGTGATGCCTTTCTCCTTCAAAAATGCCTCAAACTCATGAGACATATACTCCCCCCCTTTATCTATGCGAAGTGTTCAACCATAGCCACAAAGTGTTTGAAATGCATAAACAGTTCCGATTTTGCCTTAAGACCATAGACCCAAGTGTAGTTGGTGAAGTCATCTATGAATGTAATATAATAAAGATAAACCCCAAAAGCAGGTGTCCTCATGGGACCGCAGGCATCACAATGAATAAGCTGTAATTTGCGTGTAGCTTTCACTGCACCATCCTTCTTGAAAGGAAATCTATGCATCTTGCCAAGGATGCAACCCTCACATGCATGAGGAGGAGGTGACTCTAAAGGAGGCAATGCATCAACCATATCATGCTTCTGAAGTGTCATTAAGTTGCCATAGCTCATGTTCCCATACTTGGCATGCCATAACTGCGCATTCTGCATTGCAGCAGTGGGAGTGCTTACTGAAAATGCATGATCGGATCTTTTCTCATATAAATCAAGCTGAAAAAGACCCGATACAAAGTGCCAGACAACATCAAAGCATAGTCATTCTCTTTGTCTTTGACTGCAAACTTAGCATCATCAAATACAACCTGAAATCCTCCTCTATTAAGAAGGACACTGAAAGCAAATTCTTCTTTATGCTTGGCACATAGAGAATATTTGAAATTCTGAAATCTGTGCCATCAGTGGATGTGAGAATTGTTAGAATTATAGATATAATTCAACAGTGACCAATGTAATTTAATAAGCTAGTTAGGGGCACTTTTCCCTCTTTAAGAGGTTTTTTCCCCTAACCGCAGTTAGTTCACTAACTATGGTTAGTGACTACTAAGGTTTTGTCACTAGGACAAAACCTTATCTCTAACTCTTTCAGTTGTACTCTTTTACGCTCTTCTATTGCAACTCAGCTCTTAAGCTTTCAGCTCTCAAGCTCACTCTCTCTCGCTCTCTCTCTCTCTCCCTAAACTCTCACATTTGGTATCAGAGCAGTTTGATCGTGCTCCTTGCTCCTTCCTTCTTGTCCTCCAGCTCCAGCCCACAAGCTCCTGTGCCAGCTCGCCGTATCGTCCGTACAGATCTGTACGGACTGATTCCGTACAGTCCCGTACAGTACCTGCGTGGTCGTCGTACAGCTCGTCACCTGTACAAGTGAAGCGTCATACAGTCTATAGCTCCATTCCGTACAGTAGATCTTCAGTAGTACAGCCCGTCGCCAGACTGTACGGTTCGTCGTACAGTTCCGTACGGTTCGTTGTCGCCATCCGTACACCTGCGTCGATCGTACTGCTCCTGCGTCATTTTCGTCGTCAGTCCATCAGGCATCCGTACTGTTCCGTACAGCCTCCCGTACTTTCTGAGTGCAGCCCATCCGTACAGTTGTCGTACAAGGTCGTCCGTACAATCGTACACAGCAAGGCGTTCGTCCGTACAACTTGACCGTACATTCAGTACAGTTGTACACGCTGCCAACCGTACCTCTGTCGTACAGTCACCGTGTACAGTCACCGTATAGGCCGTACAGTTGCATTTGGCCTTCTGAGCAGGTTTCATTCCTGCAAGCATTCTTGCAATTGGTCGTCTGGCAGACATTTCTTTGCAGGAAGCCATTGTTTGGCAGAACAGTTTTTTGGGCAGATTTGAGCATATTATTTGAATTGGGCATTTTGCAAAATTTGGGACTTTGCAGATAATTTCAAGCTCGAAATTTGGGGCTTTCAATTCTGCAGTACAATTTCTTGAAGAAATTTGGGGATTTTGTAATTACACTGCAATTTTGCATTGAAATTTGGGGCTTTTGCAGACAGAGCGCAATTCTTGCAACATTTGGGGCTTTTGATCAATTTGCCCCTTTTCGGTTGCAATTTCGGGCCTATTTTGGGGCTTTTGTGTTGGGAGAGCAATTTTTGGAGATTTCAGTTCATACTGCCTTTCTGGAAGTGTTTTGCAACACTTTTGGCAGATTCTGGAGAGTTTTTGATGCTTGGACAGATTTTTGACAGTGCAAGTGCAGAAATCTGAGTTGCATTTACAGCTAGTGCTTGGCTGTGTTTTTTGGGAGTTGTGCATTTCATTCCCGGTAAGGGAATTCAGTTTTGTATCTGCTTAAATCTCTTTCTCAGATATGGCCCAGCAAAATCAGAATGACTTCCAGTTCGGTGGTCTTTCACAAGAAGACAAGTTGGATGGTACCAACTACTCCCTTTGGAGTTTTATGGTACGCAATATTCTGATTTCTCGCAATTTATGGGATTATGTGAATGGGGGTGAGATCCGACCAGCAGGTATGGCACCTAATACCCCTCCTCAACAAGGAGGTGGAAGAGGTCATGCACAGGGTGCAGCTGCAGAATAAGTTGTTGGTGCAGCTATAGCCACTACTCCAGAGCAGAAGAGATGGGATTCACGGGATGCCTTAGCTTTGTCATGCATCTCTCTTTCAGTGAAAAGATTTATCATTCCGCATATCCGGTCGTGTAAGACCTCGAAGGCAGCGTGGGATATCTTAGAAAGCATGTATGCAGCCCGGAATGATGCAAGGGTATCTTTCTTGAAAAGAGAGTTAAGTAATACACATATGGAAGAGGGTGACTTCATGTCAGTCCACCTCACAAAGCTACAGGATCTCAGAGAGCAATTATTGAACATAGATGAGATTATTCCTGATTCAGAGATGATTACTACCACTCTGAATTCTCTTCCTGAGTCTTATCTCAGCTTTCATACCTCGCTGAACTTATCATTGAGGGGGGGTGCAAACCCTCTCACTTTTCATGAGTTGATAGGACTTCTGCTTCAGGAAGAGCAGACCAGGAAAAACTTGGCTTCACGTGCAGGTGAACAAGCTATGCTCTCAAAGTTTAAGTAAAAAACAAAGGGACAGGCAAAGACATCAGTAAATCAGCCTTCCAGTGGGTCAGGACAGCCTTCACAAAAGGCTAAAAATGATGCAAGTAAGCCCAAGAAGAAGGGTTTTTGTCATTACTGCAAAAAGCCAGGTCATCACATTGCAGAATGCAGGAAAAGGCTTGCAAAAGAGAAGAAAAACAGCTCCGATATGGCTGTTTCAGATTCAGCTCCACATGCATCTGACAGTGGGGATGCTGCAGCCAACTTTGTTGGACAGGATTATGCCTTTTTATCTTGCATTTCAGATTCTAGGCTGGCTGCTCGCTCGGGATAGTACAGCCACTTGTAATGATGATACATATGCATTTTTGACTTGCAGTTATGACTCTTCTACGGATGCATCTGCTTTCAGTGTCAATGAAACACTGAACACTTGGTATTTTGACAACGGTGCATCCAAGCATATCACTTCTAGGAAGTGTCTTTTTACTTCCTTGCATCCACCTCCCGTTAATAAGAAAGTCACTTGTGCCAATAACTCGTCATATTCAGTACGTGGCACAGGAGAAGTTGAGCTTACTGCCATTGATGGCTCAGTTTTCAGACTTTCAGATGTCTTATATGTGCCTGGTATCACCAAGAATCTTCTTTCAGTGTCCTCTTAACTGAGCTGGATTTCAGGTCATCTTTGAGGATGACAAATGTGCTGTCCGAGACAGGGAAAATGATTATGCCTTAAAATTATCTGGTACTCTGCTGCGTGGGCTTTTTCAGCTTGATCTTTTTGAGAAAAGAGCAGCCCATGCTCTTGCAGTTTCTACCCCTACTGCTGCCATGCAGAATGCAGAATTATGGCACGCCCGATATGGCCACATGCATTACAACAGCTTGATGACACTTCAGAAGCACTCTATGGTTGATGCATTGCCACCTCTTGAGATACCTCCTCCACATGCCTGTGAAGGGTGCATTTTAGGCAAGATGCATAGATTCCCCTTCAAAAAGGATGGTTCAGTTAAAGCTGTCCGCAAATTACAGCTTATACACAGTGATGTCTGTGGTCCCATGAGGACTCCATCATTGGGTGGTCATCTCTACTTTGTTACCTTTATTGATGATTACTCCAATTTCACTAGGGTCTTTGGGCTGAAGCGCAAATCAGAAGTGTTCATGGTGTTTAAACACTTTTCAGCCATGGTTGAAAATGAAACCGGACTCAAGATACAGACATTACGCACAGATAGAGGTGGGAAATACTTGTCTGCAGATTTTGATGCTTTTCTGAAAGGCAAGGGTATTGTGCATCAGCTCATAGTGAGGCTGACCCCTCAGCAAAATGGCAAAGCTGAGAGGAAAAATAGAACTCTTATGGAGATGGACAAATGTATGCTGAAAAGCAAACACATGCCTCACAAATTCTGGCTTGAAGGTCTGATGTGTGCCAACTACATTTTAAATCGGGCTCCCACTAAGGCTTTGAAAACAAAAACTCCCTATGAGGTCTGGAATGGGAGAAAGCCTTCAGTGGATCATTTCCGAGTCTTTGGATGCCTTGCATATGCTCATGTGCCAGTTGAATTTAGGCACAAGTTGTCAGATAAGGCAATTAAGTGCATATTTGTTGGGTACAGTGCAGAAAGCAAGGGGTACCGTCTCTACAATCCTACTACACGCAAGATCATTGTCAGTAGAGATGTGATATTTGCAGAAAATTCAGCTCACACTCAGGCTGAATTTCATATGCCTTCTTCTTCAGAGGATGTTTTTGAGGGGTTGCTACCCATTGCCTTGGGTTCCCCTGCTGATATTTCTGATGCAAATCAGAATTTACAGCGACCTCCCGATGATGCTTCAGTTCAGCCACAGGATGTCTTGCTACCTCCACAGGCAGTGGAACAGGTGGTGCAGCAAGAAATTGTAGACATACATGCAGCAGAAACAGTCGCAAACTGGTTGTTACAGACTCTCAGGGAGAGTAAAATTGATGCTCCATTACCTGGCAAAACTCGCAGTGCAGCAAGGCACATGGATAGTGCTAATTCAGTGGAATCAGCATATGCAGGTACTCTTTTTGATGAGGAGGAGCCTGCAACATTCGAAGAAGCAAAGGACAATGTGCATTGGATGAATGCCATGCACGATGAGTTGCAGTCCATTGAAAAAAATCAGACTTTGGATGTTGTAGACTTGCCACCAGGTAAACATGCCATTGGCACACGATGGGTTTTCAAGGTCAAACGGAAGCCAGATGGCTCCATTGACAGATACAAGGCAAGGCTGGTTGCTAAAGGCTATGCTCAGAAAAAGGGCATAGATTATGAGGAGACATTTGCTCCTACATCCCGGATGACCACCATCCGATCTGTTATTGCAATGGCTGCACATTTTGAGTGGAATGTTCATCAGTTGGACATAAAAACAGCCTTCTTAAATGGAGACTTGCTGGAAGAGGTGTATGTCAAACAACCTCCAGGCTTCGAAATTACAGCAAATGCACTTCAGGTATGCAAGCTAAACAAAGCTTTGTATGGGCTGAAACAGGCCCCTCGTGCATGGTATGCCAAGATTCATGCCTTTTTGACCAGCAAGGGGCTGCACAATAGTCCTACTGAGAGCACCCTCTACATCAAGATGGATGGGGGGGAAATTTTAGTCATCCTTCTTTATGTTGATGACTTATTGCTCACAGGGTCCAATGAAGATAAAATTGCAGATTTCAAAGCTGATTTGCAGACCACCTTTGACATGTCAGATTTGGGGCTGCTTCACTTTTATTTGGGGATCCAGTTCTCTCAAGAGAGACGTGGCACTGTTATGTCTCAGTCCAAGTATGTGCAGAAACTCTTGGACAGATTTAACATGCATGATTGTAAGCATAGCCACTCCCATGGAGCCGGGGCTGAAACTCACAATGCATGATGCAGGAGAATCAGTTGATGCCACATCTTACAATCAGGCTGTTGGATGCCTCATATATCTGTGCAACACTAGACCTGATATTCAGTTTGCAGTATCTCAGGTGAGCAGGTACATGCACAGCCCAAAAACTATGCATTGGCAGGCAGTTAAGCGCATCTTCCGTTATTTGCAGGGCACGAAGTCTTTTGGCTTGTTATTTCCCGAGGGGGGTGACTTGCAGATGCATGCCTACAGTGATTCAGATTGGGCTGGTGATTATGACACTAGGCAGTCCACTAGTGGCAATTGTTTCTTTTTGGGTAAATCTTGCATTTCCTGGCTGAGCAAGAAACAATCTACAATGGCTACCTCATCATGTGAAGCTGAGTACAGGGCAGCTTTCACAGCAACAGTTGAATGTGTCTGGCTGCGACGTCTATTTGCTGATCTTCATCTGTCTTTGGAGGGTCCTTCTCCGATTCTCACTGATAGTCAAAGTGCCATTGCAGTGGCAAAGAATCCAGTGTTTCATGCTCGCACGAAGCACATTGAGGTTCACTATGACTACGTCAGACAGAAGTTGCATGCAGGAGAGATCAATATGATCTTTGTGTCCACACATGACAACGTTGCAAATATTTTCACCAAAGCACTACCACGTGAAAAGTTTGAGGCATTTCGTAGTGCCCTGTACTTATATCCGTTTGGTGATTGATCAGCCTTGTACATGACATTGGCACTGTAGGGGGGTGTTAGAATTATAGATATAATTCAGCAGTGACCAATGTAATTTAATAAGCTAGTTAGGGGCACTTTTCCCTCTTTAAGAGGTTTTTGTTGGAATTATAGATATAATTCAGCAGTGACCAATGTAATATAATAAGTTAGTTAGGGGCACTTTTCCCTCATTTAGAGGTTTTTCCCCCTAACTACAGTTAGTTCACTAACTATGGTTAGTGACTACTAAGGTTTTGTCACTATGACAAAACCTTATCAACTCTACTTTGTGTTGTACTCTTTACACTCTATTTTGCAACTACAGCTTCTAAGCTTTCGACTCTCACACTCTCTCAAGCTCTCACTCTCTCCATCTCCTTCATTTGGTATCAGAGCAGGTTCTAGGCTTGTGTGCCCTCTGCTCCTTCTTCATACCAGCGCCTTACCTTGAGCTCCAGCCCGCTCCAATCCGTCCGTACAGTCCGTACGACTGTACGGAAGCCTTACGCAGGTGTCGCCATTTGCTGCGCTGTACTTCGCCGTACACCGTACTGCGCCGTACCTGCGAAAAGTTTCGTCATCTGCGCCGTACTTCGCCGTACCTGCGCGCCGTACACTGTGGCCGTACGCCGTACAGCGCCGTACACCGTGGCCGTACCTGTCGTCGACGTACCAGCCGTACGGTGCCGTACAAACTGTACGGCATCTCCGTACTGTATTCAGTACAGTAAATCTGTACTGAATCTGCTTCAGTACAGCAGCAGGTATCTTCTTGGTTTTGGACAAGAGATTTGGCAGGTGATCTTTGGCAGGCTAAGTTTGCAGACAGCCATTGTTTGGCTAAGTATTCTGCAAGTACATTTGGGGTATTTTGCAGATTGCAGACATTGCAATCATTGGACAAGTTTGAAGCTATAACAAGAGCAAAATTGCAGATTTGTCTGAAATTTGGGGCTTTTGTATTAAAATTGCAGATTTGGGGCTTTTAGCATTTTTACCCCTTTCTGGCTGCAATTTCTAGCCACAAATTGGGGCTTTTGTGTTTGGAGAGCATTTTTTGGAGTATTCAGTACATACTGCCTTTCTTGGAGTGTTTGGAACACTTTTGGCAGATTTTGGAGAGTGTTTTATGCTTGGACAGATTTCTGACAGCTCAAGTGCAGAAATCTAAGTTGCATATACAGCCCGTGCTTGGGTGTGGTTTTTGGGAGTTGTGCATTCTATTCCCAGTAAGGGAATTCAGCTTTGTATCTGCTTCAATTCCTTTTTCAGATATGGCCCATCAAAATCAGAATGATTTTCAGTTCGGTGGTCTTTCTCAGGAAGACAAATTGGATGGTACCAACTACTCCCTCTGGAGTTTCATGGTACGTAATATTCTGATTTCTCGCAATTTATGGGATTATGTCAATGGGGATGAAATCCGACCAGCAGATATTGCACCTGCTACCCCTCCTCACCAAGGAGGTGGAAGAGGTCGTGCACAAGGTGCAGCTGCAGGACAAGTTGTTGGTGCAGCTACAGTCAATACTCCTGAGCAAAAGAGATGGGATTCACGGGATGCCTTAGCCTTGTCTTGCATCTCTCTTTCAGTGAAAAGATCAATCATTCCGCATATCCGGTCGTGTAAGACCTCCAGGGCAGCGTGGGATATTTTGGAAAGCATGTATGCAGCACGGAATGATGCCAGGGTATCTTTTTTAAAAAGAGAGTTGAGCAATACACATATGGAGGAGGGTGACTCCATGTCAGCCCACCTCACTAAGCTACAGGATCTCAGAGAGCAGTTGTTAAACATAGATGAAATTATTCCTGATTCAGAGATGATTACAACCACTCTGAATTCTCTTCCTGAGTCTTATCTCAGCTTTCATACTTCGCTGAATTTATCATTGAGGGGGGGTGCAAATCCTCTTTCTTTTCATGAGCTGATAGGACTTCTGCTTCAGGAAGAGCAGACCAGGAAAAATTTGGCTTCACGTGCAGGTGAACAAGCCATGCTCTCAAAATTCAAATCAAAAACAAAGGGACAGGCAAAAACAGCAGCAAATCAGCCTTCCAGTGGGTCAGGACAGCCTTCACAAAAGGCCAAAAGTGATGCAAGCAAGCCCAAAAAGAAGGGTTTTTGTCACTACTGCAAAAAGCCAGGTCATCACATAGCAGAATGCAGGAAAAGGATTGCAAAGGAAAAGAAAAACAGCTCAGGAATGGCTGTTTCAGATTCAGCCCCTTGTGCATCTGACAGTGGAGATGCTGCAGCCAACTTTGTTGGTCAAGATTATGCCTTTTTATCTTGCATTTCTGATTCTAGGTTGGCTGTTCCAGATGCTCGGGACAGTACAGCTTCTTGCAGTGATGATACATATGCATTTTTGACTTGCAGTTTTGACTCTCCTTCAGATGCATCTGCTTTCAGTGTTGATGAAACACTGAACACATGGTATTTTGACAGCGGTGCATCCAAGCACATCACTTCAAGGAAGTGTCTTTTTACTTCCTTGAATCCACCCCCTGTTGGTAAGAAAGTCACTTGTGCCAACAACTCCTCATATTCAGTACGTGGCACAGGAGAAGTTGCGCTCACTGCAATTGATGGCTCAATTTTCAGACTTTCTGATGTCTTATATGTGCCTGGCATAACCAAAAATCTCCTTTCAGTGTCCACTCTTAACAGAGATGGATTTCAGGTCATCTTTGAGGATGACAAATGTGCTGTCCGGGACAGGGAAGCTAACTATGCCTTAATGTTATCTGGTACTCTGCTGCGTGGGCTTTTTCAGCTTGATATTTTTCAGAAAAGAGCAGCTCATGCTTTGGCAATTTCTACCCCTACAGTTGCCATGCAAAATGCAGAATTATGGCATGCCAGATATGGCCACATGCATTACAACAGCTTAATGACACTTCAGAAATTTTCAATGGTTGATGCATTGCCACCTCTTGAGATACCTCCTCCACATGCCTGTGAAGGGTGCATTTTAGGTAAAATGCATAGATTTCCCTTCAAGAAGGATGGTTCAGTTAAAGCTGTTCGCAAATTGCAGCTTATACACAGTGATGTCTGTGGTCCCATGAGGACTCCTTCATTGGGTGGTCATCTCTACTTTGTCACATTTATTGATGACTACTCCAATTTTACTTGGGTTTATGGGCTGAAAAAGAAATCTGAAGTGTTCACAGTGTTTAAACACTTTTCAGCCATGGTTGAAAATGAAACAGGGCTCAAGATACAGACATTACGCACGGATAGAGATGGGGAATACCTATCTGCAGAATTTGATGCTTTTCTCAAACAAAAGGGTATTGTGCATCAGCTCACAGTCAAGCTGACCCCTCAACAAAATGGCAAAGCTGAGAGGAAAAATAGAACCCTCATGGAGATGGACAGATGTATGCTGAAAAGCAAACACATGCCTCATAAATTCTGGTTAGAGGGTTTGATGTGTGCCAATTACATTTTGAACAGGGCTCCCACTAAGGCTTTAAAAACAAAAACTCCTTTTGAGGTCTGGAATGACAGGAAGCCTTCAGTGGATCACTTCCGAGTCTTTGGATGCCTTGCCTATGCACATGTGCCAGTTGAATTTAGGCACAAATTGTCAGATAAAGCCATCAAATGCATATTTGTTGGATACAGTGCGGAAAGCAAGGGGTATCGTCTCTACAATCCTGCTACACGCAAAATCATTGTAAGTAGAGATGTGATATTCTCTGAAAATTCAGCTTACACTCAGGCTGATTTTCAAATGCCTTCACCTTCAGAAGATGTCTTTCAAGGGTTGCTACCCATTGCTTTGGGTTCCCCTGCTGATTTTTCTGATCCAAATCAGAATTTACAGCAACCTTCAATTGCTTCAGCTCCGCCAAGGGATGTCATGCCTCCTCCACAGGAAGTGGAACAAGTGGTACAGCAAGAAATTGCAGACATACAATCAGCAAAAACAGTCCCAAACTGGCTGTTACAGACTCTCCGGGAGAGTAAACTTGATGCTCCGTTACCTGGCAGGACTCGCAGTGCAGCAAGGCACATGGAAGGTGCTAATTCAGTGGAATCAGCATATGCAGGTACTCTCCTTGATGAAGAGGAGCCTGCCACATTTGAAGAGGCACAAGGTAATGTGCATTGGATGAATGCCATGCACGATGAGTTGCAGTCCATTGCAAAAAATCAGACTTGGGATGTTGTGGACTTGCCACAGGGTAAACATGCTATTGGCACACGATGGGTATTTAAAGTCAAACGGAAGCCAGATGGCTCCATTGACAAATATAAAGCCAGGCTGGTTGCTAAAGGCTATGCTCAAAAAAAGGGCATAGATTATGAGGAGACTTTTGCTCCTACATCCCGGATGACTACCATCCGATCAGTAATTGCAATGGCTGCACATTTTGAGTGGAATGTTCATCAGTTGGACATCAAAACAGCCTTCTTAAATGGGGACTTGCTGGAAGAGGTGTATGTCAAACCACCTCCGGGTTTTGGAATTACAGCAAATGCACTTCAAGTCTGCAAGCTTAATAAAGCTTTATATGGGCTGAAACAGGCCCCTCGTGCATGGTATGCCAAGATACATGCCTTTTTGACCAGCAAGGGGCTGCACAATAGTCCTACTGAGAGCACCCTCTACATCAAGATGGATGGGGGGGAAATATTAGTCATCCTTCTTTATGTTGATGACTTACTGCTCACAGGGTCCAATGACGACAAAATTGCAGATTTCAAAACTGATTTGCAGACCCACTTTGATATGTCAGATTTGGGGCTGCTTCACTTTTATTTGGGGATCCAGTTCTCTCATGAGAGACGTGGCACTGTTATGTCTCAGTCCAAGTATGTTCAGAAACTCTTGGACAGATTTAACATGCAAGAGTGTAAGCCCATATCTACTCCTATGGAACCGGGGCTGAAACTCACAATGCATGATGCAGGAGAATCAGTTGATGCCACACTTTACAGTCAAGCTGTTGGATGCCTCATATATCTCTGCAATACTAGGCCTGATATTCAGTTTGCAGTATCTCAGGTGAGCAGGTACATGCACAGCCCCAAAACTATGCATTGGCAGGCAGTTAAGCGCATCTTTCGTTACTTGCAAGGCACCAAGTCTTTTGGCTTACTATTTCCCAGGGGGGGTGACTTGCAGATGCATGCCTACAGTGATTCAGATTGGGCTGGTGATTATGACACTAGGCAGTCCACTAGTGGCAATTGTTTCTTTTTGGGAAAATCTTGCATTTCATGGCTGAGCAAGAAACAATCTACAGTGGCTACCTCATCATGTGAAGCTGAGTACAGGGCAGCTTTCACAGCAACAGTTGAATGTGTCTGGCTGAGACGTTTATTTGCTGATCTTCATCTGTCTTTGGAGGGTCCTTCTCCAATTCTCACTGATAGTCAGAGTGCCATTGCAGTGGCAAAGAATCCAGTGTTTCATGCTCGCACGAAGCACATTGAAGTTCACTATCACTACGTCAGAGAGAAGTTGCATGCAGGAGAGATCAGTATGATCTTTGTGTCCACACATGACAACGTTGCAGATATTTTCACCAAAGCACTACCACGTGAGAAGTTCGAGGCATTTCGCAGTGCCCTGAACTTATATCCGTTTGGTGATTGATCAGCCTTGTACATGACATTGGCACTGCAGGGGGGTGTTGGAATTATAGATATAATTCAGCAGTGACCAATGTAATATAATAAGTTAGTTAGGGGCACTTTTCCCTCATTTAGAGGTTTTTCCCCCTAACTACAGTTAGTTCACTAACTATGGTTAGTGACTACTAAGGTTTTGTCACTATGACAAAACCTTATCAACTCTACTTTGTGTTGTACTCTTTACACTCTATTTTGCAACTACAGCTTCTAAGCTTTCGACTCTCACACTCTCTCAAGCTCTCACTCTCTCCATCTCCTTCATTTTTTCCCCCTAACCGCAGTTAGTTCACTAACTATGTCTAGTGACTACTAAGGTTTTGTCACTAGGACAAAACCTTATCTCTAACTCTTTCAGTTGTACTCTTTTACACTCTTCTATTGCAACTCAGCTCTCAAGCTTTCAGCTCTCAAGCTCACTCTCTCTCGCTCTCTCTCTCTCTCCCCAAACTCTCACAAGAATAATGTCCCCCACTCCACACACTGAATAAGAAGAATTATTTGCACAAGTCACCTTCTTTTTAGTAGGTGGAGGATGCGAGATGCAAATAGGCTCTTCTTAGAAGTGATGTGATTTGAAGCACCACTATCAAAATACTAAGTATTCTGTGTCTCATTGACACTGAGAGAGCATGCATCCTTTGAAGAATCATAACTGCAAGTCAAGAAAGCATAAGGGTCATCATCATTAGTGGCTGTAGCATCTGAACTACCCACTGAAAAGTCTAAAGTAAGGCATAGTGCTCTTCCACAAAGTTGGCCGCAACATCTCCCCCATCATGTGAAGGAGCTGATGCATCTGACACAACCATACCTGAATCCCTTTTCTTTTCTTTAGCTATGCGCTTCTTGCATTCACCAATATAATGACCTGGCTTCTTGCAAGAGTGACAAATGCCCTTCTTTTTCTGCTTATCTGCATCACCCTTAGCCTTATAAGAGGGCTGTCCTGAATCAGCTTTATGCTGATGTGAGGGCTGATTGGCATGTTGCTTTTGCTGCCCTTTTCCCTTGGGCTTGAACTTGGAAAGCATGGCATGCTCGCCAGCCCTGGTTGCCATATTTCTTTGTGTGTGCTCCTCTTGTAACATAAGTACTACCAACTCGTGAAAGGAGAGAGGATTGCTACCCCCCCTCAATGACAAATTCAGCGAGGTGTGGAAACCAAGATAGGACTTAGGAAGACAATTCAAAGTGGTGGTAATCATCTTTGAATCCGGAATGAATTCATCAATATACAGCAGTTGCTCCCTCAAATGAAATCATGGAATCTCCCTCATCCATATGCGTATGAGAAAGCTCTCGCTTCAGAAAGGAAACTCTGGCATCATTCTTGCTGCAAACATACTCTCTAATATCTCCCAAGCTTCCTTTGATGTCTTGCATGACCGAATGTGAGGTATAATGAACCTCTTGACAGAGAGAGAAATCACTGATAGAGCTTGTGCATCTCTAGAATCCCATCTTTTTTGCTCTATTGTGGAAGCTCCTGGAGCAGCAGCTCCAACTACTTGTGCTGCATTTTGACCTACTGCAAGTACGGATCCGTACTGACAGTTCCGTACTGTCAGCTCGGTGCAGGCTAAAGATGTCCATTCACTTCCATGAGGAGTTTGGAGAAGCGACTTTCCAAAGGGATTGGATTGAGGGAACAAAGAGAAGCCTACAAACAAAGAGAAAGCACAAAAATAATAGTTATAGCTTTCATACTCTTCTCTTTCATGATTGTTTTTTGTGTATTGTTTCTTTCTTTCAAGAAAGAAAAGGAAAGGAAAGGAGGAGAGAAACTTTAGAAAAAGGAAGGGAAAGTGAAAGTAGAGAAAGGGAAAGTAGAGAAATACCAAAAAAAGAAGAGGTGAGCCTTCTTTCTTTCACCAAATCTTGTTTCTGGTCCTTCAACTTAAAAATCAAGCATGAAAATTGGTGCTTAGCAGGACCAGTCTACCCAGGTCCCTCCCTCCTCCTCTATAATCTCCAGGCAATAGCTTGTCATTTGACAACAAAGAATTCTGCTAAGAGAAACAAAGAGAAGGAAAAGAAATGGAGAGTGAGAAGGGGTTGCAAAGATTGTTCAGATCAAGGTGAGAGGGGGCGGAGGAGGAGGAGGAGGAGGAGACTTTATTAATTTTGCAAAGGACCCAAAATGCTCTTAAACACTAGTATAGATGGGTTGTAGATAGAGATTCTAGACACTTGTGAGTGTTAGAATCATAAAGAAATCGACAAACAAAACACAAGTACAAGTTGAGCATTAATTGTCTCATCGTCTTGTGAAACAGAGGGAATTTCTTTGTTTTTGTCAAGGATTGAAGAATGTAGCTTTGTCAGACAGAGTAAATAAAGTGTGGAGTGTTAATATGTTCAAAGCATGTTTGTGATTTTGTTGCTTGAGTTCCGTAGCTCTTTGTTTAAGCTGATTAGGAGTGAGCTCTTCTGGTATCCAAATCTGAGTGTCTTTTAATTTGTGGCTTTGCCTTTGCCTTGCAAATTTGCAAGACTGCAAACCAACTACCCATGGGGCTCTAGGCTCGTATGCATACATCAACATGAATGAACTGGTTTGTGTGGCTAAATGCTTAGCATTGCTAAGCAAATTTCAACAATGGAAGATATTCTCCCCAATCAGACTGCCTTAAGCAGACATAAGCTCTGAGATGTCTTCCAATGTCTGATTACTCGCTCAGTCTGTCCATTGACTTGAGATAATCAGTCGACTCATATTGAGTTGAGTGTCCAACTTCTTCAACATTTCTTGGAATCTTTATCACTAACTACTTCAGCCCATAAACCATATAGCCTAAACTCATCTCTTCTTTCATTGACTTCATCTGAGTGTTTGATCATTCCTTGAACAGTGGTGTCTCTATGAATTGTAGCCTCAGATTCTCTTCTTTTCTAGAGTTAATCACACAAGAAAGCACACCAAAATATCTCTGACGATGCACTAATTTCCTCCTCGTGTGTTCTTACTTTAAACCCTCAAAATGGTGCCAAAGCTAGGTGCAGTTTGCTGTCTATCACTATGGTGTGCTTAATATCAGAGTTTTCCCTGAGTGATATGTATCGTTCTTAATCGTGAGGTGATTATCATGCAGTTATAAACTCTTTTTAAAAATTACTTGTAATTACAATTGTCCTTCCTTTTGTTTTAGTCAGTTTTAAGCGAGCCTCCTTCTATGTCCTTGTCTTTAGCCATGGATTTTCTCCCTAGACTCATCATATGCTCTTAGAAGCTAAATGTTAACAGTCCAGATTATTTGATCACTCTGTCATTGCCGGAAGCATATGGTATTTTGATAGAAGGTATGAAGGTTGTTTTGATTGAAAACTGCCCTCGGAAATTCTGTGCAGGTAATGCCTGAATTGTGGTGCAGACTGGATCGCTTGTGGTTCGGACACCCAGGGGTACTTCCAGGCACAAAAACAAGACAACCCTTTCTGTGTCCATTGGACCATGTCTTTGAGGTGACTTTGTCAGCATTCACTTAGTTTTATGTTGGATTCATTGTACGTTGTGGCTGCTGGCATGACAATTAGGTGGGAATTTTAGTTTTACAAATGCTTCAGTTGTGGTTAATGCAGTCATTGGACAGTTGGATGCTGTTAGAATGTTTGTGTTTTCTGTAATGTGAATTTTGCACAAATGAAGCACAACTTGGGCTGAACTGAAGCTTGGAAAATTCTATGAAGAAATTTTATTGTGTGATTTAGATGATTGTCCAGACATGTTTCAATGGAAAGATTATGCTTTAAAAGGTTAGATAGTGTTGAAGGAACACGGTGGAAAGAGGGGGAGAGAGAGGGTAGGCTAATGTACTACAAGATTGTGACAACTTTGGTTTTAAAAGTCCAAGCGTGGGCTTAATAATGTGTAATACTCAAAAGGAGACATAATGAAATGGAAATGAAATGACTAGAGCAATGAACAAAAATGAGAGTACTCACATGTAGACCAAAGAGCTTGTAGCTTGATACTTGATTAGGCCACACTAGACTAGAACATACCAAACTGACTCAACTTGGCTTCATATTCTAACAGGTGTTTATCAGGTATTTGTTTAATAGATATCCTCAGAGAAAGATGTATTCTGATTTTGTTCATAGGGAAGGCAGGAGGCATTACTCGAGATCATAATTTATTCATTTTTCGAAAATGAGAGGGAACTTTTCAACTCTTGAAGTGCAAACAACCTTGTTGACGATGCTGCAGCAGACCTTCATTGAGTTATGATACAAAGTCCAATGATAAGTAACATAATTGCGAAAACAATTTTGTTGTGTAGAACAAGAATAAATTAATCAATACTGCCTTGCAAAAGGGTCAACCTGTAATCTACCCGTAGAGGACAGCAAAGACACTTTCATTTCTCTCCCTCTCTCCCTCTCTCAACAGATACACTAGGGCCCAGGACAATCGTTGGGCTGGACCCCCCCGAAGGTTTTTATTCATAAGAGAGAAATCAAATACAAGAGTTCAGTGTAGAAGCTGTACATGCATAAAATCCAAACGTAACAAAAATGAAATCATTACATGAGCTCTTAGGCTCCCTTTCTTGGCAACAAGCCACTTGTCAAATTCTACTTTACTTTCCTAATTACATGCCACTAAGGGCAACTCTGGAGTCTTTGAAGCACTTGGTCACGTGAACCGCCTCCTAGACTCTTGTTGGGCTCCATTGCGCTTAGGAAAATCACTCTTCCTAGTACCTACAACAATCAATTAAAGCGCACCACCATGGCATTCATTAATTATTAGCGCTTTGCATGCAAATAACACACTGTGGACTAATTCTAGTCATGGTGGGCGTCCCCATTGAACACATGTGCACACATAACAAATATTAAAATATATATTTATTCTCTGGTTCTTAGGATATTTACATTGTGGTGGCATCCCCTCGGCTTCTATTCAGTTGACCTCAACTGAAAAGCTTCCTTGTAAACATCCAGAAGCTGTGGATGATCGGATAACATGTCTTCATCCATCCACTTGGCATCTAATGCTGTATAATTCTTGAATTTTACAAGATACCTGTAAAACTCCTTGCCCTGAGGGCCTTTGCGTACAATATGGTACAGAATCTGCTCTGGCTGAAGGACCTCCTCCAGCTCATCCACTTCTGGTGGACCCTCTGATATTGGCTCTGTAGGCTCTGGCCCCTGGAATTTCTTTAGAAGACTCACATGGAATGCATTGTGAATCCTCCAATGCTCTGGCAATGCTAACTTGAATGCAACCTCATTTATTCTTTCTGTAATACTGAAAGGGCCATAGTATTTGGGAGATAACTTTGCATACACTTTCTGTTTGCCTTTAAACTTACGGAGCCTAGCTTTCTCGAACTTCAAAAGTACCCAATCCCCTTCCTTGAGATCTAACTGTCTCCTATGCTTATCTACAGCTCTTTTATGCTTCTCTTGAGACCTTTCAATTGCTGTCCGGACTTGGCTGTAAGCTGTCTGGAGTTCTCTCACAAACTGATCAGCTGCAAATATTTCATCCTTGGTCCTCAGGATAGGTGGCAGAATCACCTTCCCATAAATGACCTCAAAGGGGGCTTTCCCTGTAGAGTTGTGCATTGTATTATTGTAAGCAAACTCTACCAATGGTAGGTACTTTTCCCAGTCTGAACCTTGGTCACCCACGTAGTATTTCAGCATATCCAATACTATAGAATTTGCTACTTCACTTTGACCATCTGTTTGGGGATGGAAAGAAGAAGAAAAATTCAAATTCGTCCCCATATTATCAAATAAAGCTCTCCAGAATAGACTGGTCATTCTGGGATCTCGATCACTGACAATGGACTTAGGCATACCATGGTGCTTAAAGATCTGTGCCATGAAAAGCTTAGCCATATGATCTGCCTTTATGGTTTTGCGAACCGGAATGAAATGAGCTTGCTTGCTGAATCTATCAATGATAGTTCAAATCCCATCATTCCCTGACTTTGATCTTGGCAAATAAAAAATGAAGTCCATTGTAATACTTTCCCACGGTGCCTGAGGCACGGGAAGAGGCATAAGTAGGCCAGGGGCCTTCCGTCTATCATACTTCACTTTTTGACACGTGAGGCATTCAGTAACAAATTGATGTATATCTTTCCGCATCCCTGGCGAAAAGAAATACCTCTCTAAGGCTAGAGTTGCTGCTGTAATTCCTCTATGTCCAGCATAGGGAGGTGCATGGCATTCCTCCAAAATCTTTTTCCTCATCTCCTGGGTGATGCATAGGCAGTCATCTTTCATTAGATACCCATCTTTCAGGGAATAGTGACTAGTGGACTGCCCCTCTTGCATTTGCTGTAAAATCTCGCTAAAATCTGCATCATTAGCATATTGCTCCCTCATGCCTTCCAGGTCCTGATGATAAGCAATAGTCACATTGTTGACCTGGGGTCTTCGGGACAAGGCATCTGCCACTCTGTTCCAAATTCCTGGGGTATGGACAATCTGAAAATGATACATTGACAGCATATTTGCCCATTTCATATGCTTCTCGGAAAGTTTTGTCTGAGTTAGAAAATATCTCTGACTTTGGTGATCTATTTTAACAGTAAAATCTACACCCAAAAGATAGTGCTTCCATGTATGGATGGCATGGATTAACTCTTTCTCATAGATTCCCAAATATCTCTCTACATCCCAGAGTCTCCTGCTCTCATAGGCCACCACATGACCATTCTGATGCAATGCAGCCCCAACACATTCCCCACAAGCATCACAATCCACATCAAATGGCTGATACAAATCTGGAACGATTAAGATTGGCGCTGTAGTTTGCTTCTCTTTGAGTGTGGTAAAGGCTATCTTTTGAGGAATTCCCCATCTGAAAGCTGCATTTTTTTTAATAGGATCGTGGAGTGGAGCGGCTATATCCGCAAAATGTCTGATAAATCTTTTGTAGTAAGAACACAGGCCCAGGAAACTTAGAACTTCATGGACAGCAGTTTTCAGCTCTGGCCATTCGTGAATGGCACGAATCTTTGTCGGATCCATCCGTATCCCATCTTTGGATATTATATGCCCCAAGTAATGGATTTCTTCTAGGAAGAATTCACTTTTCTTGCTGTTTGCATAGTACTGATTATTTCTCAGCTCTTGAAACACTATAGCAAGATGTTCCTTGTGCTCTTCTTCGGATTTAGAAAAGACAATTATGTCATCGAAGAAGGTACCAGTGAACTGTCTGTAGGGTCGGAAGATACGATCCATCATCCTATTGAAAGTAGCTGGGGCATTTGTCAATCCAAAGGCATCACCAGATATTCATACAACACAAAAGTAGTGCGGAACGATGTCTTGTGCACATCCTGAGACTGTATCCTCACTTGGTGATAGCCACTCTTTAAGTCTATCCTGCTGAAAACTGAAGCTCCATTTAACTGGTCCAGCACATCATCAATGCGCGGAATAGGGAATCTATTCTTGATGGTCATTTTTTTCAGTGCACGGTAATCGACGCACATACGGAATGAGCCATCTTTCTTCTGTACTAGCAGTACAGGGGAACAAAAAGGAGAAGAACTGGGCTGAATCAACCCCTTGGACAACAAGTCCTGCACCTGAGTCATAATCTCTTCTCGCTGAGTTGCACAAGTCATAATCTCTTCTCGCTGAGTTGCACTAACTCTGTATGGGGCCTATTGGGTTGCTCGCTGCCAAAAATGAGTTTATGCCATGATCCTCAGGTCTCTTAAGGGGTAGCTCCCCTGGCAAAGCGTCAAAAAAGCAATCTTTAAAATTTTCAAGGAACTGAATTTTATTCTGATCTGCCTCACTTATTTCAGCATGCATTTCCACATCTCTCTCTTTTACAAAAATCATGTAAGCTGAAACTGCAGACTTTATTTCTTTTCCAACAGAACTCTTTGATACAATGGGAATAGTTTCCCCTCTATTCCTAGCAACCACACGATATACTCTGCCCCTATGTACAAACTCCAGCACTCTTTCAGGAAGAGTCAACTTCAGTGCCTTGCGATGAAACGAAGGCATACCCAAGACTACATCATGATGTTTCAGTGGAGAAATGAAGAAGTCTTCCTGATCCTATCAAGGGAGTGACTGGCACAGGGTTTCCACAGAACATCTGATCGCCCTACCCAACTCCTCCGTTTTTATTCCCAGCCTCAAGGCTAGGTCCTCTGATATGAAATTATCAGTAGCCCCTGGATCAAATAAAATCAGCACTTGCTGGTCTCTGACTTTGCCCCATGATAGCAACAATTCTCGTTCTTCTGGGTTTGAAACATGACCCAGTATGTCAGGAATTCCTCCTACCATTGGCTTTTGCGGTCCCCGCGGCTTCTCTACCTCTTTTCCCTTCGAAGTTGAAGGCTTTTCTGGGCACTGGGCAGCCACATGTCCCTCTTTGCCACACTTAAAGCATTTCCCATCTCTGCGGAATTCTGCTATTTGTTCAGGAGTGAATGGGGATTTGCCTTTATATGACTTTGAAAACTGAGTACCCCTCGGCTTCTGAGGCTGAAACCCTTTCTTTTCAATCTTGGGATACTATTTCTGAAAAATCAGTTTTCTTCTTTTCAGCATGTCCTGCATGCAAGGATAGTACTGTGGATGGATCTTCTAACGGCACAAGACTAGCTACTAAAGCTGAATGCATAAGGTCTTGAATGTTCTTTGCCCCCAAAGCATTCACTATTGCCTGAATTCTTGGACTGAGACTGGCTATATACTTTCTCATTTAGGTTCCTTTGAAGATCTTTTTGAAAGGTGCAACCTGCAAATAAGCATCCCAAAACTTTTGGTTGTACACATCCACTGTATCTCCTGCATCCATATGCAAACTATCCCAATCTTGAAGAACATGGTCTCTAAACTGTTTAAGCATAAACTGCTGGTAGAAGGCTTTCTTGAAGTCCTTCCACTTCTCTGGGGCTGACCCATCTGTGGTCTGTGCAATCCACCATGCACTAGCTGTCGCTGTCAAGTGCAAACTGACCATTCTTAACTTGGAGGATTCTGAAAACTTTCCAGTACCGAATGCAACATCAAACTACCTGATGAACTACAATGCTTTGTTTGTATGACCATATTGTCCATTATAGGTCATAAACTTGACAGATTTACCTCCCTCTTTGAATTCCTCGGTCTCTCTGGAAGACTTACTCTTCCTAGACTTCTTGTGTTTCCTTCTTTTTCTAGCTGGTTTATCTGATAAAGAAGAAGATACAGAAGTCAAGCTCGAGGTAGACGGTGAAGGACTGGGAGATCGGTGATGATGCCTCGATCTCTTCCTGCTATGAGACCGTCCCCTATGAGATCTCTCTCTCTCTGGCTGTACACGAGAGTGTGCCTCTAGCATTGGCACATCATAAGCTGCATTAGGCATAGTTTCTGCTTGAAACAAATGCTGAGCTCTTGGATCCTTTGTGAGATTTTCCATCTCTTGTATACGAGTGGGTACCATCTGCTCAAATTCTTGCTGATTTTGCTGCACACTTCTCTCTCTTGGATGTGCATCCCCATCTTGTGAATCCCTCTGGATAGGTGGTTGAGCCATTTTCTTACCACTCGTCTGAGATCTGCAAGTTTCTCACACACACTGTGTATGCAACTAATGCGCACAACCTTTGATTTTCAAAGAGAAAAATTACCTCAACAAGAGGTGTCTTGCATTCACATTCTATGCCAGTACTGGGCTGTCAACTCAAGGCATAAACTTAAAGCTGTGTGCCTCTTTTCTGGCTGCTGCAAATGGCTTCAAAAAGCATCTGTTTTTCCCTCTTTTCACTGCTCAAAGGCATGCATACTCTTTTTCTGCAAATCTCTGATTTCTGCTTTTTTCCTGACAGTAAATACTTTCTCAGATAAGTGAAAACTGCTAGCAGAAACAGTCTTTGCAACTTTCTTTTTTTTTTTGACAGTAACTGGATGGGTAACCGGCTGGTTACTCTAACCAGACTAACTGGCTCTGGTCTGGTTGGCTCTCAACTGGACCCCAACCATCTGTAGTCTAGTTAACCAGCTATGGTCTGGTTAACTAAAACTAAGGCTAGTTGGTCAGACCTGGTTTGACTAACCAGTCTAGTTTGGTTAGACCAACTAATAGAACCTTTAACCAGGGTTAACAAAACCATGGTTGACTAACTGTAGTTAATCTTGACAGGGGTTGCTCTGACCCAGGTCTGCCACTTGGCTGCCACGTGTCCTGTCATGTCATCACCCTGCATGTGCTGCGACGTCAGCATTAGCTCCCATTGCCACGTCAGCATCCATGTGTGTCTGCCATGTCAGCTGGACCTGTTGGTTGTCACGTCAGCTCGCACATGTGGCCGCCATATCACCTATGTGCCATGTGTAAGCGCCACGTCAGCTCTATGCATACCTGCCACGTCACCTGCCTGCTGCTCATTTGCCACGTGTACTCCTAGCTGGCACCCTGGGCACATCAGCAAAAGCCACGTATGCCTAAGGTTTCAGACCTTGGCTGGTTGGGCAGCGTCGCGCATCGCGCCTGCGCCTTCTAGTGACCTCCATCGCAGGACTTCTGTCAGCGCTCAGCATCACCGAAAAATGGAACGATGGCTAGACCCGCTGCTTTACACCCTCTCTACACCTTTCTAGCAATTGCGAATCAACGCCCGCAACTTGACGCACAACATCAGAGACTCCAAACGATGAACAAAATATTCTGATCACGACGAGACCTCCGAATAAAATCTCGTGGCTTGTACTTGCTACGTGAACGGAATCTCTGCGTCAGTCTTTCCGTCAACAGAACTACTTACTTCTTGTTCATTTCATCTTCTTCCTCTGCTCATGGTCCCGCGCTGCTACGCTAATCCCTGTCCGAGCCTTGGCATAGAGAGTATGGCCATGCTTACTAATCGTTGCTGCACTCATCGCATCTACCAACAAGAGTGCGATCAAGGTGGCTTCATCAAGCATAGATTTTTCGTCACAAATTCATTAGTGCCTAGCTCTGTGTAACCTCAAACACTTGCGCTCTTCACACTCTATCTGCCCGATCGTCAAAGCTTGAAAAAGCCTCGAAAGCAGGCTCTGATACCAATGTAATCTACTCGTAGAGGACAGTCAAAACCTTCCACGTAAAATACAGCAAAGACACTTTCATTTCTCTCCCTCTCTCCCTCTCTCAACAGATACACTAGGGCCCATGACAATCGTCAGGCTGGACCCCACCGAAGGTTTTTATTCATAAGAGAGAAATCAAGTACAAGAGTTCAGCGTAGAAGCTGTACATGCATAAAATCCAAACGTAACAAAAATGAAATCATTACATGAGCTCTTAGGCTCCCTTTCTTGGCAACAAGCCACTTGTCAAATTCTACTTTACTTTCCTAATTACATGCCACTAAGGGCAACTCTGGAGTCTTCGAAGCACTTGGTCACATGAACCGCCTCCTAGACTCGTGTTAGGCTCCATTGCGCTTAGGAAAATCACTCTTCCTAGTACCTGCAACAATTAATTAAAGCGCACCACCATGGCACCCATTAATTGTTAGCGCTTTGCATGCAAATAACACACTGTGGACTAATTCTAGTCACGGTGGGCGTCCCCACTGAACACATGTGCACACATAACAAATATAAAAATATATATTTATTCTCTGGTTGACCGAATTCAACGCTCTTGATCATAATTAAGGGGCTTTGACCAAAGGTCGAGGCGCCTTAATTATAGTCAAGTCTCTCCAATTGAAGTTGGCACAACTCTTGAACCGAAGTTGGCACATCTTGGTTAAGCGTAGTTAACCCTCTTGGTGCATGCCAAGTCTCGTTGACCGGAGTCAACACTCTCTGACCGTAGTCAGCTCTGTAGTTCTCTGGTTAACCGCAGTTAACCCTCTTGGTAATAAACCAAGTCTCCCGACTGAAGTCAGGTTTACTTGACCAGGGTCAAGTATCTTTGACCGTAGTCAATTCTTTGACCATAATTAACACATATGAAAACTCTTTAATTATGATCAAATAAATGGTCAACTATACTTTTACTTAGGATATTTACATTGTGGTGACACAACCTGATCATTTGAAATAGAACATCCTTATCGCTGATTGGTGTTATGTAAGAGTAAGCCATATTAATAGGGAGGGTGATCAACTGTGCAAAATTACTCATAGACGAAAAAGAATATTGCAAAAGACTTTCAAACAAGTACAGGCAGTAAGTCCTTTCTTGCTACAAAACAACAGGAACCACAGCAGAAGATTGTTCTTTTTTCATGTGATGGAAAATCGTCATTATAGGTAGCAGAAGTAATGTGTAATGTGTGGCCAACCCTAGTGATTGACATGATCTGGATGATGTATGTGCCTTTTCGATCATGTGGCCCTAATGTAAAAGGAGATGGACTTATACCCAAGATAACAAAGTTGACTCTATTACAAATTTTATTCAAATGGATGCGAGGTTGAATGAGCTAATTTATGTTATAGATCATGAGGTCTTTTTGGCATATATTGAAATTTTCAGTTGATGTTATTGTAGCACCTTGTTTTGAGGTTGCTACTCATATAATATAATCAATCAAAGATTTCACCCAAAAAAAGTGTGTGGGTGTGGCTCTATATCCAAGTGGCTCTATATTTGGATATTTTATTGATTTCTCTGCTTTTGATTTTTCAGAATAGTCTTTTCTTTAGACTATTCTCATTGTAAAAACTTTTTCTTGATATAATTACAGTGGTTTCACCCAAAAAAAAAAAGAAGTGTGTGTGTGGGGTTGGATTACTCTTAGTACCTGGAATATATGCGAGTTTTCTAAAGATTTAATTGCTCTCCTTCTTGTAGACAACTTTCGATCATATAATTGTCTGGATTTCACCAAATTGTGTGTGCACGCACGCGCCGGGTGTGTGTATTATACGTATATGTATATGCATTTGCATGTGCATATGGATGCATGCATGCATGCATGTGTGTATGTATAGACACATGCACACACACAGACTCACAACATGGTTTATTAGGTGCACTCACCTTACCGTAAGGTGCCATTCAAAGCGTTTAGGGCATTTTTGAACCCTTCGCATCGTAAGGTGTGCTCCTTTTTTCCCTTTTTTTTGGGGTGGGTGGGTGGGAGTGGAGTTTTTTATTTTTGGTGGTGTTTTCCGTGAAACTCACCGAGACAACACTGTTGTCCCACTTAACCCCTTTGCATACACCTTGTTATTCATTCTGCTCTCGAGTCTGCTAGAGCTCTCGATTCTTTACTCACTAACAACTCTATCTGCCCCTTGCCTCTCTCAGCCCTTAGTCAGCCCTCTCTCAACCCCTTGCCCTCTCTCAGCCCTCACTCCCCTCTCAGCTCTTTTGCCCTCTGTCAGCTCTCTGTCAACCCTGCCCCACCCTTCATTCTCAGCTCTCCCTCCCGTCTCTCTCCAAGTCCCCTCTCACCCATTTTCCTCTCAACCCTCCTTCATTCTCAGTGTTAGCGCTCCTTCTCAGTCCTCTATGCTCACATCCCCTTTCCCCTACCCTCTTTGAGACTCAGCCCCCTTTAATTATCAGCCGTCCCTGTCGACTTTAGTCCCTCTCATCCCTTTCTCTGCCCCAATCATCCTTTTGTACATGTCCCATGAATATTGAAACTCTAAAAAAATACTTTTTTGGACCTTAAAATTTCAGAAATAAAAGTCTTCCAAAGATCACACCTAATGCACATCTAACACTATGCACGTAAAGACTGTACGACCATGATATACACATATACATATAGGCTGTATGCGCAAATTTTACCTTGTGAAAACAATGTGGCCCGCTGATATTGCAATAAATTCTTTCAATTTTAAGTGGTGCATTGCCCTATCAGCTTTCTTTTCTAAGCATCTATTGCTTAGAAATGCTCGTTTGGGAGATACTAAAATGAAATACTATAGTCTTCACACAAGAAGTTGTAGCTTGAACGAAGAGAACGTGGACCAATTTTTTATTTAGCCTTCTCTTATAGTGCTAGCCTTTGTCACGAATGAGTCTACCGTTCACCTTTAGAGTGCTGACAGAAACTCGCTACAAAGACTTCTATAAAAATGGATGCTTGAGTGTGCGTGGATCTGTATGTATATATGTATAGTGTGAGCATTTGTTTATACTTTGGTCTACACCCAATAGCTAGTCCCTACTATGCATGATAGAGTTTATGGTTTTCAACCTTGTGAGTGACTATCGTGTTGTACTATTTGTTAAGTTTGAAATGATGCATCTGGGCGTGTTCTTGGATTCATCTAGATATATGTTCTTGCTATATAAGCGATAAACTTTTTCGACCTTAAGTGGTGTGTCGCACTATCATCTTTCTTTTTTAAGCATGTTTTACTTAGAAATACTCGTTTGGGAGAGACCAAAATGAAATATTATAGTCTTCACAAGCAATTATAGCTTGAATGAAGAGAATGTAGACTACTTATCGATTAGCCTTCTCCTATAGTGCTAGCCTTTGTCACAACTAAGTTTGCCCTTCACCTCTGCAGTGTTGACAGAAACTCGGTAGTACGAAGACTTTTATATAAATGGTTGATCAAGTGTGTGTGGGTGTGTAGATATGTATGTGTGAGAACATTTGTTTATACTATGGTCTATACCCACCATTGGGCGCTAATGACATCGGTAGGAACGTCATAGTAGCTAGTCCATGTTATGCGTGATAGAGTTTATGGTCTTCAACCTTATTAGTTACTATTATGAGATTGAAACTACACTATTTGTTGCCTTTTAAAAGGATGAGTCTAGGCATGTTCCTCTCTCTCTCTCTCTCTCTCTCTCTCTCTCTCTCTCTCTCTGCTCCAGCCCCGCTACCGCTAGCCCTCCACTCTAGCCCCGCTAGTCCACCGCACCCCCTCCGCTTCACTTCGCTTTACCCCCGTTCTACCTCGCTTTACCCCCGTTCTACCTCCACTCCACCTCCGCTCCAACTCGTTCCAACCCTCTGCAGCAGTAGCAGTTCATGGGAGAACCACCCATAGGCCGAGCTGAGCCCTTGGATCAGCCTCAGGGGGTCAATTCAAGCTAAAGGGCTCCTGCATTTAAAGCAGACACCATGGAATTTCTGAAGACCAAGATATTTGCAACAACACCCCTCAGCAAGCCCTCCTATTCCGATGTAGCAGCGACACCCAGCCCTTATGCATTGCATTTTAAGCGAAGGCCTGGACCAAACCCATAAGAGAGATCTACTACCTAACACAGGAAGTAAGAGAGCTCAGGCTTATAGTAAAGCTCTCAGGAAGAAAGTGAAGGAGTTGGAAAACAATGAAGGTAAGCAGGAAATCATTGCTGAAGTTTTACAAAAATGCAGCTCATCTCCACCAGCACAAACACTTGTCTCCACGGTCGAAAAGATGATCACCACTCAGCTCAATTCAGCTAGCCAACAACAAAATCAACAAAGCAGATTTATATACGGAGTTAACAGAGTAGGAAGCCATAGCAAAAAACAAGAAGAGATTGCGCATAGGGGGGTTGCCAAAGGATTGTATGGGATGTCCTGCAGATAATTTTACGGAGGGATACACAGTAGAAGAGAAGATCACAAGTCTCAAGAAGGAAATACTATAGATAGAATGGGATGAAACTGACATGAGTTGGATCTCTCAAAAGGGAACACAAGTACAAGTTGAGTTCACAGAGAGGGTAGGTAGAGTCGAGATTCTCCAACAGACAAACAAATTGAAAGGCACACAGGTATGGATATCTGAGGAGCTTACCCCAAATCAACTCAAACAAAGGAATGTTGAACTTACTAAAGTGAAGGATGCACGCAAAGATGGAAAATGGGCAGTATATAGGGATGGACAAGCCTTGATCCGTGATTTCAAATCTAAACCCAAAGACTCTCAATCTTAAACTGACGTTGCTCAAGCCGTTTTTTTCTAAGATAAAATAGTAGCTAGTTATGCATCTAAATAAACTGGAGCTGAGTTGATATACTCCCCCAAAGACTCTCAGTCTCTAACTGATGTTGATGATTTTGGTGTGTGTTTTCTTGTCCCATGGACCCGCGAGGTCTCCTGTGGACATTAATCTCTCTCTCTCTCTCTCTCTCTCTCTCTCTCTCTCTGTCTCTTTGTGCACACGTGCGCGAAGGCACACACAAACACACTCTCTCTCTTTTTTTTTGTAAAAGAAATTTTACATCAAGAAAGCATTTACATTCGTAGCTGTCCCAAAGTGGGACAGCTATACTCAACTAAAAATAGTAATTAAAAAACTTCCAACTGGGCCTAAGGAAGGTCTCCAAAGGATGAGCATCCTGTATCGACCGAAGCAAAGAAGCCCGAAAGTGTGGGAAGACATTCACTGAAGAGTGCTCATACAGTCAAATGGTACGAGAACGATACGACACCCAAAGAGCCCAATAGTGACACCAGGAGAAGAAATTATCATACTCCAGGATAGAAGCATATCTTCCAAGAAACCAAAACTGCTTCCCAAAGGAATTGGATGGAAAACGAGCTCGAAGCCTTGGCATCATTCGAAAAAAAAAAATCCCATGCGAACAAGTCCAAAATAGATGCAAGACCGTCTCTCTTGCCTGAGAGCAAGTGGGGCAAGTCGAGGAAGCAATGCACTTGGAGATCCCACCGGTAAAGCCCTAGCCAAACAACGTCATAGGAAGACTCTTTGCTTGAGAGGGAGTTTGCTGTTCCAGATGCGTCGAAGAGTTGTTCTCCACCAAGAAAGGGACTTATTCAGATGCCAAAAGTGATTGTCATAATCTTGAATCCAAGGCTGTGGAAGCAGGAAGTGATATGCCTTCTTTGCAGAAAGATCCGCAAACAAAAAGGAGGAGTAACTTGGAGTCTCACGATCAAACCTCGAATCCAGCAAGGGGAGAGTAGAAAATAGATGAGTGAACCGTACTCTAGGTGAGAATTTAGGGATATGCTGAAAGCCCATAATATACCAAAACACTTATGGGCTGAAGTAGTAAATACAGCTATGTAACTTCATGATTGGCATGCTGCAAAAGCTGTATTGAACAAAACTTGTGAGCTGTCATTACAGATTTAAAGCCTAGAATAGATCATTTGTGGGTGTTTGGCTGCCCGGCTTATGCTCGTATCCTGATTCCTGATGCCAACATAAGAAAATTGGATAATAAATCAATTATTATTGCTCATCTTACAAAGGTATAATGTGAGTGCATTTATGACTACTATGAAAGATATAGTCGAGCCTAAGAGATATGATGCCAAGTATAGCCCAAGTGGCAAGAAGCCATGAAAGAGGAGTGTGATGGTATCATACAAAAGGAAACTTGGAAGCTAGTAAATTTACCATGAGAAAGATTTCCATCGATGACAAATGGGTCTACCGGATTAAAATGCAGAGTGATGATGAGTGGAAAAGTATAAAGCCAAGCTGGTTGCAAAGGATCATGCCCAAAAAGAAGACATTGACTTCGATGAGAAAAGAAAAAGAAAGAAAGAAAGTTTATTAAAGTCTTTGGAGTACTTTATATCTGTGCTATGTTACAATCCCTTGGGAGCGACGCGACCTTCACCCCGCCCGCTGCTGCCCCCACCCCTCGCGCTGCCTAGGCTCCGCCCTGCCACTCCCACCCTTCTCTCCCCGCGCCCTCCCCTCGCACCCTGCTCGCCGCCCTGCTCGCCTTGCTGCAAGCCCCCTCCGCTTGCTGAGTGCTCCCGCCTGCTAACTGGCTGCCCCCCCTGCTCCGGTTCAGCCGTGAGCCTCTCCTGGATGGCGCATCCCCAGCCTTGGCCTGCTTGTTGGTGGCTTCCTTCCCGTGGCAGTGTGGTCTTCCAGGTTGGTCTTTTGCACCCTTCTCCCTCTCCGTGGAGTAGAAAGCGTCTGGGTTGGGGGTGTTCGGGCATTTGGAGGTGTCGAGCCACTTGTGGCATGGGGCCTTGCACTTCTTCGGAGGGGAGTATCTTCGGCTTCAGCCGTCTCCCTTGCCCTGGCGGTCCTCCACATTTGCACTTTCACAGCAGCAGTAGGTTCATCTTTCAGGAAGCGTCTCTCCCTTCCCGGTGGCATTTCTTTGGCGGGAGGAGGTTTGCCCTGCACTCTCCTGCTCTTCCGGAGTTGGAGTTGCCCTGGCAGCATCGGCCATGGCCATCCCCCAGCCGTCCAGTTCGTGCCTCCCCGTGGTGGTGGTTGTGCTGCCCTCGTCCCATCAGCATCTCCTGGCCGCGAGTGGTGCACTGGAGCTGGAAAGACCTGGCCCTTGGACAACAACCCAGAGGGGTCGCGTCGGCTAGTGGCCTCCTTGCTTGGGTCTCGAAGCTTCTCAAGACTCAGAGTTTTTCTCGAAGATTCTTTTCCCACAGGGCGGCGGCCCTCGACTCTTTCCTCAGGGATCCCTTCTCCTTTGGCTCTACTTCTTCTTGTCGTACGAGGAGGCTCCCCATGTGGGTTGAGGCCTGCAGGTGCGTGGAGCGGGCTACTGGAGTGCGGACTCGCCCCCCGTCAGGTGGTGGTTGCTCATGCTGGCAGGTCTCTTCCTATTGGCACCCTCGCGCGGGCACGATGGACGGGAGCTCAGCGGAGGAGGGATCCATACATGCTTGGATTACAAGTATCTCCAAGATTCACTTCATCAGGGATTATTGGTCGGCCTCGATTGCTGGATGTTGACTCAGAGGAGTCATATCAGTTGATGGTTCACTGTCTCGAAGATTTTCTAGTACTTCCAGGATTCACTTCATCAGGGATCCGTAGCTTTTTTGGTTTCGCGGTTTACTGGTTTTCAGAAGACCCAGACTAGGGCTTTTTGTGTTGACAGCATTTTGTAACAGTTTTATGCTTAGCCCTGTGTGGCTTGTAGTTTCGCAGGTGGGAGTTATCCCTGTGCTCCAGCATTGCTGTTGAGTCTCTTGTATTCCTTGTCTCGAAGTAATATAATTAGCCCTTCTTTTTGAAAAAAAAAAAAATTAAAGTCTTTGGAAGACCAATGGGTCTATGAGACGGTGAAAAACTTGGTACAAATGAGCTGTGGTGGTGGAGCTACTAAACGAGCATCCACACCAATGCAAATGCAAAAAATGCAGAATGTCAGTACTAAATCCTAAGTACAACATAGTCATGTCAGTAGTCGACTATCTCATCATCATCACCATCACCATCATCATCATCATCACCATTTGGACATTAGGAGGGATGAGGCAATGGGGGCATGAAATCGGCGATAGAGTGCTGTCGGCCACTCAAAGGTGCAGCCTTGGCATGTCTCCTGGCCATAGCTCTGCGTCTAACCAGGGCTAATGTGACCCGAGAGCTATGTGCTAGTAGCCAAACATAATACTATGAGATTGATGGTAGCCCTTGCCGCTCATTATGGGGCTGGCCTCTTTATCACATGGACGTTGAAACCGCTTTTCTAAATGGTGATATGAAAGAGAGGTCTATGCGAGAAAAGTTCTGCAAAACATGAAAATCTTTGTATGATTTGAAACAAGCACATCATGCTTGATATAAAAATATTGATAAACATTTCCATGGAAAGGACTTCAATAAGAGTTTTTCAGATTATAATTTGTATACGAAGCATGATAACAAAGGCAATATAGTTCTCATTGTCTTTATGACATTGTCATAATTGGTAGTAATGAGGAAGTAATGAAATAGGCTAAACAGGACCCAAATAAAGCCTTTGATATGAAAAATCATGGCTATATATATTATTGTTTGGGATTGAGTCTAGAGATCTAGATAAACATTCATATCCCAATAATGATCATAACCTTGGTCTTTGCGATGTTTACTGGCACGCTAGCAAATTTACAGAATTCGTGTAAAGGATCCAAGTGTCTTTGTAGTCCATGTTCATCCTTTGTAAATAGGATTGTCATCTGCATATGGCAACAGGTGAGAGTATGTAGGCTGTAATCATCCAATCATATAGTTCATCAATGAACAGCCCAAATAGGATTGGTGAGAGGGGACATCCTTGCGTGACGCCTATGTCACTGCTCATAGTGACTTTGACGCATGAGTTTGAGTCATTCACTAGTGATGCGCAATCCATCCAACACCTTTTCGTACAATCGAAGTCGTTCACTAGTGATGCACAATCTCATCCAACACCTTTTCGTACAGTCAAAGTGTGGCTTCCCTTGGGTCTTGGAGACCCTAGTTTTGCTATTCCCCAAAGCTTTTCTCTAGGGACCATGTCAAAACTCCTTGAAGTCTACAAAGCAGCAATATAGAGCATTGTCTTTACCCGTTGCCCCTTCTACTATTGCTCTGATTGTGACTAGGTGGTCCACCATATGCCTGGGCCTGAGACTTGCTTGGGATGGTGATCATGCCCCATTGCTGTGCGCCCATTCACTCATTTTCTGTTCCTAGATCGTGCCATAGAGCTTGGCCATTAGGCTGCTTGTCCTTGCCTTTCTTCCCCCCCTCCTTCCAATTTGGGAACTATTTTGTTGGTTTGCCACTCTTGTGGGAACCCCTCTTCTATTGCCTTGTTCCTTACTATTGTGATCGTCTCTCTTATTTTTTGTTCCCCCCATTTTAAAATTTCTGCAAGGAGGCCTTGAGGGTGCAGTGCCTTGCCATTGGCTAGTCTCTTTAGTCCATTTCTTATGTCCTCAATTGACATGATACCTTGTGCCTTGATAGAAAATGACTTTGTTTCCTTGTCATCTCCCCGGTCTCTCTTGTAGAAGCTCTTGATAAATGCTATTATGTCTTCCCTTTTGCCCCTCCTTTGGGTTTTTTTGCATGGAAATTTTTTGAAGAATTTACTCGGGTTCCTTTTGAGCTGTTTATACCTCTCCTGTGTATGGTGTATGCTTTGCAGGAATCTCCTCTTTTTTTTTCCTGGTTACTGTTTTGGATTCCCTCTCCCTGTTTTTTCTTTTATTGCTGAGTTCTATGCATGTCTGGCATCTCTGCATTCCATACCATACCAGCTATTACAGGAAATTCCTTTGCTCCTTCATTTTCCTTTATTAAAACATGTGTGGGCTACCTCTGTTAGAGAGTCTCTTAGCTGGTTATCAACTCAACACACTACTTCAGCTTGTGTAGGGTGCTTTATAGGTGTTTTGATACACATGGTGTTTTTGTCTGTAGTCCATCTTGATCTGGGGGGATGTCCTGGCCTCAGTGGCTGTTTTGTGTTTTAGTTATGCCGTGCATGGAGAGGGAAAATGATTCAAGTGCTTTATCATCAATCTCAATTTTTTAAATAAATGGGTTGCGTGTGGGTTAATTATGAGGTAATCAACCATAGTAGACCAATGTGTGCTTGTGCATGAGAAGCTATTTGTGTTGTCGAAGATCTTTCTCCCATTACATATCTTCAAGCTGAAACATCCACAGAGGGTGAGCAAGTGTCTCCCCCATGCAGTAGCTTGCCCTGTGTCTTGTGAGACTCTTTGCTGTTTTGTTGTTTCCTCTTCTTTGTTGAGTTCCTCCATCAACATTGGGTTTCTACCTTCAACAAGGTGCCATTGAAAGGGACCTTTCGTCGTGGGACTTATTGCCTATTCATTCCCAGCCCACAGAGCGGGATTGATATTGTGAAGACTACCTTTTTCCGGGAGATGCAAGACGCCCAATGACTTTTGGGCCCAATTGGCCCAACACTTTGTCCTATCGAGCAGAGTAAAGATGTTGTCCAGGATACTGCGTTCCTGAACAAAACCAGTCTTTGTATCGTGAAGGATATCTGGAAGGTGGGGCCTCAACCTCAAGCTCAAGACTGTGGCCAAGATCTTGTAAGCAGTGTCTAGAAGGGTAATCGGCCTTCACTGGCAAATGTCCGACCTGCCCTCCCCTTTTGGGAGTAAGCAGATCCAACCGCGACTCATGGACTGGGGGAGGGAACCTGTGTCAAAAATCTCTTGGTAGGCCTGCCAGAGCGGAGTGCCTATATGCTCCCATAAGAAACAAAAGAAAGTCGGAGTTAGACCATCCTCCCACCATTCCCACACATCCACACCACCACACGCACATGCACGCACTCGCACACACGCACGCACACACACGCATGCATGCGGATACACAATCATAGAGGTTTGATACAAAGCCATGCAATTGTATAGGTTAAATATTGGCACAAGTAAGAAACATACTTTTGTCATTGTTGATAGAAGGGTTCCTATGATGGAAAAACAGGACTGGTTTTGACTAGCTTGCTCTTTTTCCAGGTTAGCTGTTTGCAAATTAAAATAGCTATGCCTAGAAAGTTTTACCACAATGCTCCAAAGATTTAGGAGCGAAAGGTGAGGTATGAAGATAAAAGATGTAAATGTCCATCTTATAGAACATTGGTTTGTAAATTGAAAATGTCCTTGTGAATGGACAAGCTTTTCTACCAATCTACAGACTTTGAGTAAAAATATGGTTCTTTCTTTGTAACAATGTTGGGTCTTTATTGTTCAAGGGGTTGAGGATGCAGAAAAAAAATGTGAAGACCACCTAAGTTTGTAGCACTGTTCTTGTGAGCAATGTCTAGTAGTTAGTTTCCCTTTACTGTTTTATATGTTTTATATCTCATATCGTATCTAAATAGTATCGTATTTTTGGGTGAAGATTTATATTTTTGTACATTTTTCAACTGTATCTTTCTTCTCTATGAATTTATATATTTTTGGATGATTCTGCTGCTTGATGGCCTTTGTTCTCTTCTCTGTAGGTCAACAGAATGCAAGAAAACCTTGATGAGGAGATATATGGACCTGCCATACACTTTAGGGAATATTCCTTTTTGGATAACCCGAGGTTGCCAGGACAGGTTTGTCACATGCAAATAAATTCTTATATCTTAAGCCCTATGAGTTAGATCTATAAACAGTGTTTGCTTAGAATTGCTCGTTTGGGAAGGGTTGAAATGAATTCATATAGTCTTCCCAAGCAGTTGTATTTTGAATGAAGAGATGTGAACTAATGTTTTATTAGGTTTCTCCTTTAGTGCTAGACTTTGTCATAGCTGAGTCTGCCCTTCACCTCCAGAGTGCTAACAGACACTCAGTATGAAGACCTCTGTATAAATGGATACTCAAGTATGTGTGGGTTGTGTATCTATACGAGTGAGAGTGTATGTCTGTATGATGGAAAAGTTTTACAATGAGAATAGTCTAAAGAAAAGACTATTCTGAAAAATCAAAAGCAGTGGTTTCACAAAAAAAAAGTATGTTTGTATGATGGTCTACTCCCACGGTTGGGTGCTAATGACGTTGGGGGATGTCAGAGTAGATAGTCTCTGCAATGCGTGATGGAGTATATGGTTTTCAACCTTGTGAGTGACTATCACAAGATTGAAACTGCACTATGTATTGTGTTTTTAGAGGATGGGTTTACCTCATCTAGAGATATGCATGCTCGCTATATTAGCGAACATGTGAATTTCACCTTGTCAAGCTCTCGCCTATGTTGCGGCTTGCTGATATTATGATAAATTCTTTCTATCTAAAGTGTTGCATTGACCTATCAGCTCATTCTTGCTTAGAATTGCTAGTGTGGGAGACACTAATTTGAATTTGTATGGTCTTCCAAGAATTTATGCTACTTCTTGATTAGCCTTCTTCTTTAAGTACTAGCCTTTGTCACGGCTGAGTCTGCCCTTCACGTGCAGAATACTTATAGAAAGTCAGGTCGAAGACCTTTGTCTAAACGGATGCTCATGGATGTGTGGATATTTGGAGCTTTATGTGAGATCATTTGTTTATACTATGGCGTACATCCACCGTTGGGCAGTGATGACGTCAATGTCAGTAGCTAGTCCATGCTACGGTTGATGGAGTTTCTGACCTTGTGAGTGGCAGTCACAAGACTGAAACTTCACTATGTGCTGTGTTTTTAGAGGATGAGTTTAGGCATGTTCTGGATTCATGTAGCTGTATTAACAGACATGCAAATTTCACCTCGTAAAGTTTTCGTCCATGTTGCAGCTATTGTGATAAATTCTTTCTATCTTAAGTGGTGTATTGCCCTATCAGCTAGTTTGTCTAAGCATTCTTTTCTTAAAATTGCTCGTTTAGGAGAGACTATAATGAATTTGTATAGCCTTTACAAACAATTGTGGCTTGAATGAAGAGAATGTGGACGGATTTTTTAGTGTTAACCTTTGTCATGGCTGAGTCTACTCTTCACCTCCAGAGTGATGATGGAAACTTCGTACGAAGACCTTTGTATAAATGGATGCTCAAGTATGTTTGGGTGTATGGATCTGTATGTGTGAGAGCGTACGTATACTATGGTCTACACCCATTGTTGGGCACTGATGACGTCACTGGGGATGCCATAGTAGCTAGCCCTTGCTAGTTTCTAGTTTTCAACCTTGTGAATGATTGTCATGAGATTGAAACTGCACATTGTGTTCTGTTTGTAGAGGATGAGTTTGGGCATGTTCCGGATTCATTTGGCTATGTGTTCCTATTCTAGTTTCAGACATGCAAATTTCACCTTGTGAAGTTTTCGTCCATGTTGTGGCTTAAGTGGTGTGTTGCCCTGTCAGCTAGATTGTCTAAGCATTTTTTGCTTATTGCTCCTTGACTAAAGTGAATTTGTGTAGTCTTCACAAGATGTTGTAACTTGAATGAAAGAATGTGGACTACTTTTTTATTAGCCTTCTCCTTTAGTGCTGGCCTTTTTCACGACTGAGTTTACCCTTCACCTCTGAAACTCGGTATGAAAACGTGTGGGCCTATGTTTGGGTGTCTGTCTATATGTATGTATGAGTTTATTATTGTATCACGTCACACTCGCGATCTTGAAGCTTGTGCCAAGGCTGAAGCAGGTGCAAAATGCTGCCAACTTCTGCAACAAGATGCTCACACAACTTCTAGAGGCTGCCAATGGATTAAGGGGCAATACATTTATCACACATGTGAACTGAACTTGAGACTGGTCTAAATGGCTGCGAACATAAAAAATCAGGGCTGGAAACTAGCTAGTAGCCCAAAATAGTTTGGCTGAGAATCGATGCTAAAATCATGTTTTTGCCTTCATGATGACTAGTTAACACCAATGGTTGCCAAGGACATAATCCTAGACCTAGATGATTAGAGTTCCATCGAGTAAAAGACAGATATTCAATACCTAAAGAGCATCATATGAAACTCATCACCCAAACTGTTGGAGAATGCCCCATGGGGGAGCTCTTGTTCTAAGGTGAATTAGTGGGAGCCTTAGCCTTGTTAGTAGGCTCAATGGTATTGGCTGGTTCAACGTCACGTGTGATTGGCGATTGGTGCAATGGTACTAGCCAGTGCAGGGGAAGCCGTGTGGCACAAGGTGCTCATGCATTGGCTGCTCAACGAGGCTAATCTCACAGAGGCGGTTTCAATTTCATGGCAGTCTTCATGTACTGACTCAAAGCTTCGAGTCTTCTCTCTTTGTCCATTTGTCTCAATGAGAGTCACGTTTCAGTTGTGTTGCTCCTGGTATTGTGTCCAAGAGCGTCATAGAGTCCTTAGGTGAGTTTGTACTGAGTCAATATCACTTGTAAGCTGTGACAAGGTTTGTAGGCATGAGCAGTATGTTGTGGAGCTGTCCCTCCTGATAAATATATGAGATGGTTTTGTTTTTCATGTGAGCTTCTATTGCAAACGTTGAGCGTGTGTTGTGTATGATTTGAGAGAGAGAGAGAGAGAGAGAGAGAGAGAGCAAGCGGACTGCAACTATTTATTTCATGCAAGATTTGATTGGGTTGATATTTTTCGTGGAGTTTGTTCCTGTGTTCCGAGAGGGCTACACATCAATTAATCCAACATTCAGTAGCAAAGCAACGACCTGAGAGATCTGTGAGAGCTTTGAGTCTTTTTAGCTGTTTGAATTTGCATGAGTTAAAGTGCTCAATCGTTCGAGAGATTTAGCAAAGGTTTCGTGTGTTATGTTTATCCTGGGTTGTTGGAGAATGCCTCATGGGGGAGCTCTTCTTCTAAGGTAAATGAGTGGGAGTGTTAACCTTGTTAGTAGGCTCAATGGTATTCGCTGTTTCAACGTCACGTGCGAATGGCGATTGGTGTAATGGTACTGGCTAGTGCATGGGAAGCTTGTGGCGCAAGGTGCGCGTGCATTGGCTGCTCGACGTGGCTAATCTCTCAGAGGCGGTTTCGGTTTAATGGCGGTCTTCATATACCGACTCGAAGCTTCGAGTCTTTTCTCTCTGTCCATTCGCGTTTCAGTTGTGTTGCTCCTGGTAGTGTGCCAAAAAGCAGCTGCTCATAACGGTCATAGAGTCCTTAGGTGAGTTTGTACTGAGTCAATATCGCCTGGAGGCATGAGCAGTAGTATGTCGGTGGTCTACATTGTGGAGCTGTCCCTCCTCATAAGATATGAGATGGTTTTGTTTTTCATGTGCAAACGTTGAGCATGTCGTGTATGATTTGAGCAAGATTCAATTGGGTTGATATTTCTCATGGGGTTTGTTTCTGTATTCCGAGAGGGCTACACATCAGTTAATCCAACACAAACATAGAGCTCCTCAACCTCATTCTGAGTGTATTATGCCCAGGCCTACCATCCCATGGCATTGATGTCCCTTCCTCTAGAGGAACATTGGACGAGATTGCTAGTTTGCCATGCCTATGCTCAACTACTACAATCCAAGTACCATTCTGAGAAAGCCCATGGCCCAAGCGCCTCATGCTAATATGTAGCTATAGTTATCATAAATGCTTTTTACCCTGTTTGGCCTTTCACTTAAGTGGCTTAGTCTATCTTCAAACCGGGGGCCTTCCATGCTAGCCTCACATTTTACTGGCCCTCATAACCCCCTTACTGTCCCTCATAACCCCCTAGGGGTACCTATTGGCAACCCTTGGTTGACCAAATAAGTAATTTACTTATGGGACCAGGGTGCATGAAGGCTGCTCTATCTCAAGTTGCGCCTTTGACCTTGTTACGCTCTAGCCGAGGTAGCATGACCTCGGAAGAATGAGTCGACATTTCCCTTAAAGGATCTATCTCTGTAATATATATGTGTTTGCGCTTCATGTAAATGATCAGGAGGGATTTAATATCAAGGTCCTAGGTGAGGGCTGATAGCACCAGACTAGGTAGATCTAAGGCCAAGGGCCTAATGCAAAGGTTGTAGGGGCAAAGAATTTAATGCATCCCAAGAGAGGGGTGAAATGTTGCATTAGGAAGGCCCTATATGGATGACATGTGGCATCTAGATCTATCTAGGGAATTGGGGCTTGTTGAGGCTAGAGAGAGAAGAGAAGAAAATTATTCACGTTGATTTTTGAATGAAGATCTCTGTCTGCTTGTCAGCCTCAGCGAGATATGGCTGGGAGGTGATTCATGGTGCTGCTCCCGTGATCGAAGTACAGAACTAGGAAATTGTGCTTTACAATTGGTATCAGAGCCGAGGCTACGAAGTGGAGGGAGATGGCTTCGTGCGTTTCGTCAAACGCATTGCAGAGTTGCAACGCAGTGGAAAGGCGTGGAGCGTTGGTGGCGAGTCGCCCAACGGTGACCTTCACATGGGATGGTCGAAGGACCTGAGCGCCAATCGACGGGCTGACCATGTGATGTTGCGACCTGACGACGTTGACGGAGGCTTCTGAATCGTGGTTGGAGCTTGGGGGTCCCGTAAGGCGCTGACGGACAGCAGGCCTGGAGCCTAGGTGGAACGGTTGGTAATCTGTGACATCCACGAACTAGGAAAGGGGGGGTTGTTGGCGCTCCCGCAACTACAACGAAATTAGAGAGGGGTGTGCCCGTGACGGTGCCTGATCATCGCAGTGCGCTAGTCGTCCAACGGTGGCCTACGCAAACGGGTCGTAGAACGTAGGAGCGGGATATATGCAGGCGTCTGTGTTGTTGCTGGAGCGCAGGAGGGTTCTCGTAAGGTAATTTGACGAAACGAGGTAGATGAAGAGCGCAGGAGGGTCCTGCTACTCGTGACCTCCATGCGACGGACTCATTCAACGAATTACAGACATGTGGATTGGACGATGCGTGGTCGACGAACGACGTGCTCCAGTCAGAGCCATGCATGGTCACATAAATAGTTCGTAGGCAGAGGCATGTTGATCGTTACGTGGAGCTAGGTGAAAGGTTTTGTCGTAGACAGCAGGTTTGGAGCGCAGGTGTGACAGAAGTAAAAGAAACCAAGGTCGTATTATTTGCGAGCAGGCAGTACGTGGAGGCTGCAGGCTTCGGGGACTCGAATTGCATGGAACCAAAAGGGAGCGTGGCTGTTCGTGGATGACCAGGGAGTTCTCTTCAACCTCCATTAGTTCATGTTGTTTTTTTTTCTCCTTGATTTAGTCGGGTGATGCTCTATTTTCATAGACAAGATCTCGTGAATGATCAGCCTGCATGAGGCTTTAATGTTGTAACAGGGATAGATTATGCCTGTGCATATGCATGTGTGCTTTAGTTAGAGTCAGTTTGCAGAAATTTCCCTAGTATAGGGAAAAGCGCCATCTGAGATATATGCCTATGTTAAATGCCTGATCAGTGTGAATGTGGGATTGCAGGAATTCCCTAGGATAGGGAATTGTGTCAGACTATTAGCACACTGGATTGTGTCAGCTGGTAAATACAGTTTGCTAGTGGTGTTTTATTTTTAAATTTAAAAAAAAAAAAACCCAAATCAAAACAAAACAAACCAAAACACCCATTGAACAGAATGGAAGCAGAAGAAGGAGCTTCTAGGAGGGACCCTGGTGAATCAGGAGTCCGGCCGACCCAGCAGGTGTCACGCCCAGTAGCTCACACTTTATCTGGCAGGATTGCATTGCTTAAGGATGCCTTGCAACAGTTGTTAGCGCAGCAATTACAGGCCAATGCAGGGCAGTCCGAACTTAGGAGAGCGATACATAGTATGTCTGCCAGACCTTCTCGAGAGGAGAAGGGAAAGGCTCCAATGGAACAGGAGTCTAGCGTCCATACGGTCGAGCCTAGGAAGGCTAAAGTGCCAAATATTGCCAATTACAGACCGGAAAAGTATTCTGGTCGGATGAACGACCGTAGCTCCGATGTCATTGAGACCTGGTTACACAAATGGGACGAGGCGTTCGCCATTTGTGAAATCAGAAATGACATCAAAAAGATCTGCTAGGCCACCCACATGTTTAGTGAGGCAGCGGATCGGTGGTGGATTAAACAACAAAAAGATGGGATAGCATCCACTACCTGGGAGGGGTTTAAAAGAGAGTTCAGGAAACACTTCTTACCTCCTGACAAAGCATCCCGAGCTTGGGATCAATATAGGAACCTTCGTCAGAGAAATTTATCAGTGGCAGAATACACTGATAAGTTTCGAGAGAGTGTAATGAAGGTTGACGAACCCCTGCCTCAATCAATCCAAGTAAAAGATTTCATATTTGGATTGAATGATCGAATAAAAATGGAAGTTCGGGCTAAGTACGCGAACACGTTAGATGATGCAACAGCTATAGCCCCGAACTACGAGGATGCCAAGGGCAGCAAGCCAAGTGGGTTTGCACAGGTCGGAACCCAGTATGGGTATCCGAAGAAATCTGGGTTTAAGAAGAAGTGGGCTAGTAGAGGGAGTGGTTCGCAGCCGAGTGGTCAAGCCAAGCAGGCGAGACCGGCTGAAACTCCTAAACCAAGTACCACCATTGGAGTGAAGAGGAAAGTAACCCCAATGGCAGCCCGAGCTTGGTCTAAGTCTCCCTTGAACCCAGAACAAAGGGAAAAAGCGAGGAGAGAAGGCTTATGTTTTGGTTGCCTTCAGCCTCATCAGTGGAAGGATTGTCCACGTAACAAAGATCGTCGGATGGCTGAGATGGTGATCTCAGAGTGCGACGTGGAGATGCAGGGAAGTACCAGAGCAGAAGAGATGCAGATTCAGCTAGCGGGATCTTCTCAGAGGTTAGTACCTTGTTTGTTATGTGTGTCTGTTGCTAAGCTAGTGACGAGTGCACGTGATAACATCCTATCTAAGCCCGCAGCAACGGGGTATACAGCCTTTAATGATACGGAGTTAATTAAAATGAAAGGGCAAGTGGCCAATCATGATGTCATTGTGTTGTTTGACTCGGCGTCAACTCACAATGTGATTAACTCCAAGCTCGTGAAGAGCCTGAAATTAAAGACAAGCCCGTCTGACTATGCGTATACAGTCAGGATGGCAGATGGAAGTTCAACTGAAGTATGGGACCAAAGGGTTACCCAGTTGGAGCTTCGGATTCAGGACTATGCTGAGAAGCTTGATTTTGAAATGACCAAGCTTGCTCATGCAGATATAGCCCTGGGTATGGCGTGGCATTCTAAGAAGAATCCAGCCATTGATTAGAAAAAGCACGTATATCAATTCAAGATGAATGATGTGCTTTATGTCTTACGAGGTGAAAAAGATATACCTCAAGGACCGTTGGTTTCCGTGATGGAAATCCAAAAAGCTCAAGTAGAGTTTTTATTCCTTTGCACAGCATCGGTAGAGCCGGTTGATGATTCTTCGGCTAGCACTGATGTTACGCAAAGTGGTGAGATGGCCAAGCTGGCTAATCTTATAACAAAGGAGTTCTCTGACTGTTTTAGGGATGAACTACCTTATGGGTTGACTGCAGAGCGGAAAGTTCAACATAAGATTGAACTGATCCCCGGGGTAGAGCCTGTAAATAGACCTCCCTATAGAATGAGTTTTACTGAAGAGGCGGAGGTGCGTAGACAACTGGAAGAATACCTCAAGTTGGGGCAGATTCAACCAAGTTTCTCACCTTTTGCTTCGCCAGTGATATTAAAGAAGAAAAAGGATGATACGTTTCGCCTCTGTATAGATTACAGAGCATTGAATAATATCACTGTTAAGCACAGGTATCCGATGGCTCGGATTGATGATTTGCTAGATGCATTACATGGAGCCGTGATTTTCAGTAAGATTGATCTTAAGTGTGGCTACCATCAAATCCGGATTAGAGCCGAGGATGTGCATAAAACCACTTTTAGAAGCAGGTTTGGTCATTATGAGTTTTTGGTAATGCCCTTCGGACTTACCAATGCTCCAGCGACCTTCGTCATGCTTATGAACGATTTACTACGTCCGTATATCGGAAAGTTCGTAGTACATTTTATTGACGATATCCTGATATTCAGTAAAAGTATTACTGAGCATCGTGAACACTTAAGAGTAGTGTTCAGTACTTGAGGAAAGCCAGTCTTTATGTAAATAAAAAGAAAACTATACTGTGTATGGTTAGGCTTGAATATTTAGGATTCATAATTACTCCACAGGGGGTAGAAATGGATCCGAAGAAAGTGGCTGCGATACTAACTTGGCCAATCCCTCAGAGTCTGACCGCGTTGCGATCATTCTTGGGATTTGTCCAGTTTTATAGAAGGCATATCAAAGGATATTCCGGAATAGTATCGCCATTGACTGATCTGACCTCAAATAAAGTACCTTTTATTTGGGGACAGAATCAACAAGAAAGTTTTAACACCATAAAACAAGCTGTGGTCACAGGACCGGTGTTAAAAATAGTTGATCCCCAGAAACCGTTGTTCCCAGAAACCGATGCAAGTGGCATTGCGGTAGGAGCAGTTCTCCTTCAAGAGGGAAGGCCAGTAGCCTTTGAAAGCAAGAAGCTTTCTCCCTCTCAAAGGAATTGGCCAACTCATGAATTGGAGTTGTATGCTGTTATCCATGCTTTGAAAACATGGAGGCATTATTTGTATGGTTTAGAGTTTTATGTGGATGTGGATCATGATACTCTGAAACATTTTTGTAAACAGCCTGACTTGAGGGGCCGCCAAGCTAGGTGGGCAAAGCTCATGCAGGAGTTTAATCTAACGATTCGGTACCGAAGAGGAAAAGATAATAAGGTTGCTGATGTGTTGTCTCGCATTATGCACAACCTGAGTTTCACGGTATTAGAGAGTGCTCTAATGACCGAGATAAGAGAAACTCAAAAGGTGGACGAGTTTGTCCAGAGCTTATGGCCTAAAGCTCATGTGTTAAAACCCAGGGAAAATGAAAAGGATGACCTGGCATCCAGAAAAGGCCAGACTTATGCAAGATATACCATAAGGGATGGTATGCTAGTTAGAAATGGCAAGGTTGTAGTACCTAGTCAGAATGATCTCAGACAGAGAGTCATTCGACAGTGCCATGATAGCCCGTGTGCGGGACATCCAGGGGTCGAGAAGACATATGATCTCGTGAAGCAAGATTTCTTTTGGCCAAAGATGAAAAAGCATATTCATGAATATGTGACACGGTGTTTCTCGTGTCAGGTAAGCAAGGCCGAGCGGGTGAAGCCACCCGGACTTTTACAGCCCTTGGAAATACCACTAAGTAAGTGGGAGAGCATTTCCATGGACTTTATTGTAGGGCTGCCTACGACACAAGGAGGATATGATTCTATCTTTATGGTGGTTGATCGTCTAACCAAGATGACTCACTTCATTCCGACTAGAGAGTCTGTTAGTGCCCCGCAAGTGGTGGATTTGTTCATTAGACATATATTTCGCCTGCATGGATTGCCTAGATCCATAGTGTCAGACAGAGATGTCAGATTTACCGGTCATTTTTGGACAGCGGTATTTGAGACACTAAGGACTGAGTTGGGAATGAGTAGTGGGGATCATCCTGAGACGGATGGTCAGATGGAGAGAGTCAACCAGACTTTAGAGGATATGCTGAGGGCATATGTGTCATTGAGGCAACATACGTGAGACAAGTGGTTGCCATTGTTGGAGTTTGCCTACAATGATAGAAAACATTCCTCTACAGGGTTCAGTCCGTTTGAGCTGAACTATGGTTATAGACCAGCCAATCCAACTATAGTTGGAGTATCTCAGAAAGTGCCTAGTGCCGCGAACTTTGTAGTTCAGATGCGGGAGATGCTAGCACTTGCGAGAGCTAATATCCGCCAGGCTATGGATAAAGCCAAGGTGTATGCGGATGAAAACCGGTCTATAAGAGTATTTAAGGAAGGAGAAAAAGTTTTTCTCAGAGTTCCTTCGCACTCGAAGTCGTTGACTTCAGGAGAGTGTGCTAAGTTATCACCTCGATACTGTGGGCCGTGGTTAATTCTAAAGAGAATAGGCAGTGTAGCCTATAAATTAGAATTGCCACAGGGGTGTAAGGTGCACCCGGTTTTTCATGTTTCGCGCTTAAAGAAATTTTTACATACAGGTGACTCACTAATCGAAGGTGTGGTTTTGTTTCAGGAGATAGAGGATATTGCAAGGCGCAAACCAACAAGAATCCTGGACCGAGGAACAATGCAAATACGAAATTGGAAGATATCCACGGTGTTGGTTGCATGGCATGGTCAGCCTCTATCCGAAGCTACCTGGGAATCCGTATATCAGTTGCGGAAAGTGTTCCTAGATTTTATCATCGAGGACGCTGATGTTTGAAGAGGGAAGGATTGTTACGCTCTAGCCGAGGTAGCATGACCTCGGAAGAATCAGTCGACATTTCCCTTAAAGGATCTATATGTGTTTGCGCTTCATGTAAATGATCGGGAGAGATTTAATATCAAGGTCCTAGGTGAGGGCTGATAGCACCAGGCTAGGTAGATCTAAGGCCAAGGGCCTAATGCAAAGGTTGTGCCTAGGGGCAAAGAATTTAATGCATCCCAAGAGGGGTGAAATGTTGCATTAGGAAGGCCCTATATGGATGACATGTGGCATCTAGACCTATCTAGGGAATTGGGGCTTGTTGAGGCTAGAGAGAGAAGAGAAAAAAATTATTCACGTTGATTTTTGAATGAAGATCTCTGTCTGCTTGTCAGCCTCAGCGAGATATGGCTGGGAGGTGATTCATGGTGCTGCTCCCGTGATCGAAGTACAGAACTAGGAAATTGTGCTTTACAGACCTTCTATTCCACATAGCATAATTTCATCCAAAGTCAAAAGTCTCTTTTAAGTACTATGGTATTCAAGATTAACACCTAGCCCATTTGTATGGTCCATTATAAAACGGATGCTTGAGCTAGAATGAGTAATCAATCCCATTGCGTCCATTTGAGGTATCTAGTTGGTCGAAAAATCCTCCAACATGCCATAATCCCTAAAATATAATTGGAATTAAGTTTTGTTTCATAACTCTTTCATTTCTGTGAAGACAAATATCTAAATATCATTTGGAATTAGGTTGCTTTTCCTAACTCTTTCAATTCGTTGACAAATATCAAAATATTTCATTCTTGCATTGTAAACAGAAGAAATAGAGAGAGAGAGAGTTGAAAACAACAAGAATTTTAGTAAACAATTATGTCCAAACGTCTAATTCAATGAGATGAGATGGACATAGGGTTCTTCCCAAGTCTATCGATCATTAGGTATGCTCAATGACATGACATCCCAATTGTAAAGAATCATTCAAGAATACTTTTACCAAAACATGATCCTGCTCAATCCGCCACATGCATTTCCTACATGAAATCTATATGGACTTGCATATATATTTTCTTCTAATATTTTGGATAAATTTTTTAGCTGAAGTTCCTATGAGCTAAAGGAAGTTAAGTCTGTAGCAGTATGCTAACATTTATCGAGGCAAATTCACCAGTGGGATGCACACACACGTACACAAGAAATGGCTGCTTGTGAAGAAATTACTTTTGGTCTTGCATGGTTTCTTTGGAGAATGGTATTAGTTTGGTAAGACATCATTAGTTCCCCTTTCTTAGCTTGCTAAGTGCATTGGCCATCCTAGTTTCATTTTCTTTCATCAAGAAATTTCAAATGCAAAGCTGGGCAGGATTCAGGGTTCCTCCCATGCTGCTGTGGCCAGGAGGCCATCTTTTATGAGGGAGTAGAACCATGGTTTGTTCTTCATGCATATTTGCCACAGGCCCCTTGTGGCAAAGGAGTTTATCCTTAAGTTCTCTATTTTGATCACACTTAGTAGAAGTTCTCTTTGGGAAAAAAACAAAAAAGAAATATGTTTTGTTGCTTAGCCCAGTTTTGGCTCTTGCAATATCATGCAGACACTGCCATAATGACAGCACCAGCCACTTCCCTTGTCTTCTAGTTCATTCTAGACAGTTTGGGGGAATTATTTGCCCAGATGTTAGTAGCAGCAAGAGCATGTGGCGTACTAATAGAGTCTGGTTTGGTACCTTCACCTCCTGAGTGGTTAATTGGAACTTTTATGGCCTTGGTTTTGTGACTCGTTTACAAGCCACAAGAATCGTTTTGAGCATCTATGCAACATCGTTTTTTCTTTTAGATTGTTAGTGCAAGGATATGGCTGTATTAGCTTTGATATCTGGTTAAAAGTTCATTTCTCGAAGTCAAAGTCCTGATACTTTTTTCGATGCTTTTGATAGTGCAGCTAAAAGCTGCATGAGTTAATGATATGTCATACTTTTCCATGGCCCTTGGATAATTTGAAATGTGTAATTTCATGTGAACTGTGGAAAAGTGTCAGGCGACAGTGACTATTGCAGCACCCTTAGCCTTCCATCATGGTGCTTTTCAGGTGAAAACTTCTAAATTGAAGGCAAAGTTGTGCAAGAAAGGCTCTGCGGAATGTGGTGGAAAGGTTGATGGAGCACCTAAAAAATTATGGCTTCCAAAAAACAGTACAGAGGATGAGGTTATGATTTTGGTTAAGCGCAGATTTTAACCTGAACGAAATTGTCACCAACTCACCTGAATCATTTAAACAAAGAGGGGTTTTTCATAACTCCATGGGTATTGCTAAAGGTGAGATTTGATTTGCCAGATCTTGGAAGCTCTTTCAAGTTATAGTGACATAAAGATCTTGGAATTTTCGTCAATGGCTGATGCATTTAAAGGCTTCACAGATAAGGTATGACCTTACCTGCTGCTTATTATTAGTTTTGCTAACCTTCATTTTCGTAGGATGTTTGTATGCTGAAGGAACCTATTTTTGCTTTATATGAAGTCAAACGAATACTTACAAAAGGGATTATTTGGAATTTTAATTGACAGCAAAGAGAAGCAAAGTTTAGGACTCGCGTCAAAAGATACACTGGTATTTGGTGCTGTGCACAAAATCTTCAGCGTGGCCACATTTTTTATGATATGTACTGGGATGAAAAGCCCAATTGGAGGCCACTTCCTCCTGCTAAAGTGGAGGATGACCACCCTCCATGGTGAGGACATAGTTGTAATTCCATATCCTTTTGTGAAGCAAGCTGCATTGTCCTGTATAATGTTCTTGAGCTATTTCAAAGGGCCATCTTTTAGGGCTAAGAAAGTCCGTCTTTAATGAGTGGTGCCTAAAGGACAGGCTAAAATGCCCTGTCATCCCTTGTGGCCCAGCCTCTATTCTTGAAATGTGTTTTATCAATATGAAGCCGTTCATCTCTCTCTGCTAAAGATTTTTTACCAGTCAATATCATGTTTTTGAAAGTACTTTCTGAGTACGGGAATATTTAGTTATACATTAGAAAGCAGAGTCGACAGGGACAAGGCAAGAAGTGCCTCCTCTTCCCTAGGGTGGTTTAGAATGACTAGCATGAAGGAGAATAGTTCCACCTCATCTCTGGGTCACACAGCAATAACAAAAAGACGTCTCTAAATATTCCAACACAAGGGTATTTTCTGCGCATTTGGAAGGAAAGCATCCCAATTTAGTTTTCAAATTTGATCGATTCTCCAATTCTCCTTTACAAACGAGTTTAAATCTCTCCTCTTCTTAAGGGCAACATCATATGCCTGTGACATGCCTTATGCGTGTTTCTTTGTATCTTAGGGTCTCTTCACCTTGCTCCCAAGGGCAACATCATATGCCTGTCACATGCCTTATGCACGTCTCTTTGTATCTCTGGCAGCTATGTGACTTGGATGAGTCGAGATAGGTGAGACACATCTCGTATTCAGATGCGCTCTGCGCTAAGTAATCAAGGAGGTTAGGGTACAGAGGGTTTTAGGAAGACCCTTGACAGGCATGAGCATTTTTGCAAGGCATGTCCTGCAGGACAGCACCAGTGCTTCTTCAGGGTTCTCACAAAGCTCTTAGCCTCGCATCACAGAATTCTTATCTGCTACTGCAGATGATGAAGTTAGATACTCTAGTTCCCATCATCCTTGGAAAGGCAGATTGAGAGGCAATCACCGAGCCTTAGATGCACTCGAGCAACGGAAGTGGTAGTCCATCTCCAGTCTCCTAGGGCAGCTACCATATATCCAAAGGCACCGTGTCTCCTTTGCACCAGCACTTGATACAGGTGTCACCATCAATTGAGGGAGGCAGATACTGCGAATGAGATTATTCGGAAAACGTGCCCAGCCTTCTATTGAGTGGCCATAGATGAAAATGGATCACTTGTTTTTTAAGACTTGTCCATCCCCTAGAAGACCAACTTGTGCCAACTTGATCTTTTCTGGATACTACAAAAAAAGTGTTTGGGTTGGTCTTACTCCTTTGATTCCTCTCTAATATTAGAAATTAACCTTGTATATCCACAACAAATGCAATTAGACTACGTAGTCATGTACAATGCAATTAGACTATCTATCCACAACAAATGCAAGACGAAAATACACAATGTGAATAATTAAATGTCAATTGCAAGTTTCAAAAACTGAGAATGATGTGCAATCTTCAAAAAATAATACACCATTCCCAAATCTTTGTCAAATTCTCCACAAAATTTTAATTGATAGGTTTTCGTTGCCTCCAATCACAATAAGATGCTCTACATAGAAGAGGGCAATATTGGTATCTCCCCTTAAATTTTGTGATAGAATGTACTTTTTGTTTCCAGTTCATATCCCAATTTTACAAAACACAGGTCCATTTCATACACCAACTTCTTGTGTGCATGTTTCAAACCATGAAGGCGTTTCTTTGATGTGCAAACTTCTTTTATCTTCCTTGCATTGTGTATCCTGTAGTTGTGCATATAGACTTCAGTTTTTAAGAAAGAGGAAAAATATTTACATCATTTTAGTGGCACCTATTTGCAGCTACTAATCGCAAATGCTCCCTAATTGCATTAATTAATTAATCGCGATCTTTCTCCCCCCCTTTTTGTTCCTAATTAACCTATCTAATTGATCCGCCTCTCCTTGCACCACCGGCTCTCCTTCTCCTTCGCTTCCTCTCCCGCCTCCCTTCCGCCTCTCCTTCTCCCTTCACCTCTCCTTCTCCTCCTCCTCCTCCTCTACCTTTCCTTCTCTTCCACCTCTCCTTCTTCTGCCCCTGCTTCTTCTCCTCCTTCGATCTTTTTCTCCTTCTCCTTTCGCCTCCTTTCCCTTTGATTTCTCCTCCCTCTCCTTCTACTTCCTCCAGCCTCTCCTCCTTCCTTCCCACCCTCCCCTCTCCCTCTCCCTCAGCTCCTCTCCTCTTCCTCCCCCTCTGCTCAGCCTTCCCCTCTCCCTCCCCCCTCTCTCCGCCTCTCTTCCTTGCTATCGAGGGCGGCAACGATGGAAACTTTGTAACCCTTCTGGAAGCAGCTTATGTTAATCTGTGCAAAGAATATATTAACGCCTTCCACACTTCTGTTAATCAAAATCCCTTGCGCAAATAAATAAATTAATTACCCCCCTTAAACTGAACGGGGGGGGGCCTAATAGTGGCCAGAGAAGGCACATTATGAAGTAGACAAGAGTTGATAGTAAATAAAAAAGCGAGTGACAACAGAGATGGTGCGACATTTCATAGTTACTCATGGTCCTCGATACATTGTTGCAACAAGATTTGTACGCTTTTGTGTTGGTCCATTATGCATCAGTATTGAATACTCTCCCTCCTACACGTTGGGATTTTGAGCCCACTGCATAAAATATATACAGAGTGAGGAATGTTGAGCCCACATCGGAAGATAAAGTGCAAGGATGATGTCCCCTGGCTCCTTACTCGTGACTCTTTGACTATTTCGTGTACTCGTCTCATATGGTCTCTTTAGGTGCTATTAAAATCTCCCTCTCTCAGGTTCTATTATCGTATTTTTAAAGATTATTGTTGGTAATTCTTCACTTTGGGCACCCATGTCAATAGCAGGTTTTGTCTTGGAGATCTACCTTATTTGTTTACGTTTCGTACAACCTACCATTCATCCATCTTATAAATCTCTTGATAAGGTTAGACTCTGATGCAACTATGTGTGCTATGGACAATTTTATTTAAGTATACAAGAAGGATGTCCTGCAAAATCCCTTGGTGAGCTTCAATATCCCTTAGTGAGCTTTTAGCTATAACAAGTAACCTGACCCGTCTACGACGAGCTAGCGACCCGCTTTGTTGGGTCTCAAGGATGGGATCCTTAGGTTCCTTTAAGTTCAAGGAGTAAAATTTCAGGTTTTAATTTACAAATCTAATGCTTTTTACAAAATTATCAAATTGGATCTTTAGCATTTCTATTTTCAAGTACTTCCAAGCCCGGTCTAAATCTATGGGTCGATGCGCGAGTGGCTAATGGGGACGGACTGTAAATCCGCTGGCAACACCTACGCTGGTTCGAATCCAGCTTGACCTAGAAACCGCAGAGTTACTTCATTATAATTTGTATATCTCGACTGAGTTATTTGAAATGACTCAATAAAATGTAGCGGGATTGACGGGTCTGGAACCTGCAACTTCCGCCTTGATAGGGCGGTGCTCTAACCAATTGAACTACAATCCCAGCAATTAATTAAACTCTATGTGGAGAGGAGGAAATTAAATCCTACAGTACCTGTCACCCATCTGGATGGATCAGAATCGACTTCCGAGGAAGCAAATGATATGTTTGAAAAAGGGGGAGAAGGGTGTGGAACTAGTAACTCCCCACCATCAACCAATTAGCAATGAAATGCCAGATGGTTCTACCGATTCGACAATCAAATGAAGACGCAATCAAATGAAGACATAAATGATATGTTTGAAAAAGGGGGAGAAGGGTGTGGAACTAGTAACTCCCCACCATCAACCAATTAGCAATGAAATGCCAGATGGTTCTACCGATTCGACAATCAAATGAAGACAATACATGGTTCTACCGATTCGACAATCAAATGAAGACGTATTGTCTTCATTTGATTGTCGAATCGGTAGAACCATCTGGCATTTCATTGCTAATTGGTTGATGGTGGGGAGTTACTAGTTCCACACCCTTCTCCCCCTTTTTCAAACATATCATTTGCTTCCTCGGAAGTCGATTCCGATCCATCCATATGGGTGACAGGTACTGTGGGATTTGATTTCCTCCTCTCCACATATGGGTCGGAGGCAAAAGAGCGCGATACCCACGAGTTGGTCCATCTAGTTAGATGTGATTGCTACATCTCATTCGTTGAATCCCCTTTTTTCCCCCGTCTATTCACAAAGCGAACCAGATATCGAATTCAATCCCCTTTTTTGCTTCTACTGACCAGTCTAACCACGAAAAGATTCCTGAGTCAATGTATTGAGATGTATTACAATCTAATTCTTCAAGCAATTTCAGTAATAACTGGATTATGAACAAGAGAAACCCCCCTTATCCCTAATCAGAACCAATATTTATGTGGGATAAGCATGTATACATGCAACAAGGGGAGGATGAGACTACTCAGTAAAAGGATTTCATCAATTTTTGACTTGACTAACGAATAGTTATTCGATTCCCAATAAGTTTGGTTATCATGTCCCAATGCCACCGCAACCTCATATCTCGATATAGCTATTTGAGCCAGATGAGAGAAACCCATAGGGATATCTACCTCTACCATATAGGATCCAATGACTGCTTGAGGCCCGCAAATGGCGGTGTGGATGACACAGCAGTGGTAGAAAAAACCGGGGATATAGACAGAATGCCTTTAGTGGGGAAAAATGTTTTCAGTAACTTTGCATCTCTCTCTCTCTCTCTCTCTCTCTCTCTCTCTCTCTCTCTCTCTCTCTCAATCTGAAAGTTTACAAATCTCAAAGTTTGTAAGCTTGCAAATTTTCAACGAAATCCCAATGAAGCCCTAACAATGCCTTTATTTGGAAAAAAAATATTTGATATCAATAGTGTGTGTGTGTGTGTGTGGAAATCACCCATTATATGATGACCTCTTATACCAACAACATAACAACAAAACTTTTATAAACACAACAAACATACTAATATCTAAATGCAAGTGTCATAATTTAACAAAAAATGTGTTCTATGAATAAGTATACTTAGTATACTTCAAACGATACATCCAAGAACAATGTATGAATATGCAAGAATATAATATGTTCATAAGTTTTCCAGAGACAAAACCCCAAATCCCGCATAGTCCCTGTATCCTGAAAAGAACATAGAGGTAATGATCCTAGCAACTCCTTAGGGAATCACACCACGAAATCCAAAGTGTATCTGTCGTCCAAAAAGTAGGTCGCAGATATGGACAAATAAACATAGAAACAGAGCCATATATGAGGTCCACCCATAAAGGGGAAACAGTCGAACGGGAAATTGCATCCTCCTCATTTCAAATGGAAGTTTCAAGCTACTGGGAAGGAAAGTAATCCTTGGAATGAACACTCTATCTCCAGCATTGGCACCAGTCGTAATTTTAGCTTCTAACACCTTCATGTAAAATTCTTTGCATATCAATTGGGTCCCATTGTAGAGTCCTTGTCGAGGATTCAGATTCCATAACAAAATGATTGGAGCATTCATCTTCAGAACCAATCGATAATGTGGGTATCCACCTCCAAGATCAAGGCTATTCAGATACTCTATTGCATAATAGAAAGGATCTTCACCAGAGTTGATCACTGAATCTGCACTTAGATACTCTTTTTCATCCCCCGGCATTGCCCTCAGTGTAGCATTATTGATTGCATCGACCTCAAGGTTTCGAGGTGCTAGAATAGCGCGGTCTCAGAAATATGGTGCATAATCCACAACCCTTGCAAGTCCTTGATACACCCATTGAATAAGGCCTTCCATGGAGTTTGTATCTAAAACCATTTTTTATGGAATCATGACATCACCTTCTTTTATGCATCTATTTATCCCATTTCCAATGTTCAAAACCCATTGTATGAATTCATGCTCTATTGAACTATCACCATTTTGGAGAACTCGCATATTTTGTGTTAGTTTTAATACCTTAATGTATCTCCATAATTTTGAGTGGCATAACGTAGCATTAACAATCTCCTCTCATCCCGCCTTTGGAACCACTAGCAATACTTGTCTAAAATCTCCTCCTAACAATACCACCTTTCCACCAAAGAGCTTATCATTTGACATGATATCTTGCAATGTTCGATCCAATACTTCAAATGCAAACCGATGCATCATTGGTGCCTCATCCCATATTATCAACTTAGCCAACTTCAAAACATCTTCAAGTTGAATGTTGACCTTTACATTGCAAGTGCTAGTGGCATGCAAATCCAAAGGTATCTTGAATCGTGAGTGTGCTGTGCGTCCATTGGTCAAGAGCAATGCTGCAATCCCCGAAGATGCACATGCCAATGCGATATGTCCCTCACCACGTAATCGAGATAGCAAACAATTATAAAGAAAGGTCTTTCCCGATCCTCCCGAACCATCAAGAAAGAAAACCTCACCAACATCTGCATATATCCTTGCCAAAATCTGATCAAATGCAGCTCGCTAACAATGATTCGGGGAACTTTCCATCTGTTGGCCAATCTGTCCCTCTTTCTTAGCATTGAACATTCTCTCTTCTTCCAATAAACCATTTGTAGCTGACAAATATGATCTGTCGGGTATAGGCAATCCATCAAACTCTGCCAACCTTCGTCCATGCTGACAAAGAATGTGATCCATGCAAACCAATGCCTTATTTATTGCCACTACAAGTCAGTCGATTACATTCCCCAAACTTACTTCCAATGCATGGAAGAAATCATCTGAAAGATCGGAGGAGAATCTTTCCCACAAAAGGCCAGGAGACATTGGCTCACAAAAACCCAAAAGTGTGACAAAGAGGTGTCTCAATTGTACACTATTCTGATAAAACACTGCATCTTGCATACACACAAACCATTCATCATCACTTTCCAACAAACCTCTGGCCACGCATGCTGCCTTGAAAGTCAAAAAAACTTGCCCATCAAAAGTGCATAGCTCATCGAAAGACTTGCAACCCTTGCAAACGTTAAGCAACATACGCATGAAGTAGAGCTCTCAAGCAGACAGGGAAATATTATATATTCGACCAATGGTATTGCCCTGCTTTCTTCTAGTCCACTTTTTACCACCTTTGTTCTAGACTAACTCGCTTGGAAAGTCACCATAGAGAATTATTTGAGTCATTGTGTAATTGATTATAAATGAACCATTCTATGAGAGTAGTCTTTCTATTTTGGTCTCTATCCACTATGTTCTGCACATCATCACCATCCCGAAATATAATGTTATTCATTATCGGAAGATGAACCTGCAACCTTTGGACATCTGGTTTTTTATCGTGCATAGCATACTCATAAATCTACTAGCACGCTTCTGATGCTGACACATACCATGCATCTAAGTAGCTACTAATTTCATCAATGCCACCATCGATTAGGTTGTGCATTTGTCCTTGTCCTTCCACACAATTTATATGCATCCTAATGGTTGCTCTATCATGGCCCTTGTATACGTATGTATACAAATACTTGACTACAGTAATTGTTGAGCAAATTTTAACATTAATATGTGCCTTGTATTTCATGGAGAGGAAAGGATTAAAAGGCACAATCCAACGATTATCTATTGTAGCCCCTTTCAACTGAATCTTTCTACCATCATCTCGATGCATATAAATAGGATAACCATCATTGCCCACCACAGTTGATTGAGAGAACACACGTGGGTAACAACGACTACATTTGCCATCAATCATGCAAGCAACAAAGGCATTGAGTGCACCACAGTGTCCATGAACATTACACTGCCTAACAATCTCATGCAGCTTAGGAAAAATTGTACTATCGGGTAGCTCTGCACATACCAATTGATCATAGTGACCAATATCCACAGGTTTGAAGGCACCTTCCAAAATCAAGAGTATATGCGAGTGTGGCAAGCCTCTCTTTTGAAATTCAATCACCCAGCTACTTTTCCAAACAAATCATGCTTTGTAATTGACTGTATTATATCCTTGTGCTTTTGATAAAACATACGGGTTGTCAAATCTGGCCAATCTTGTGCAGTTTGTCCTGGCAGTAATCCTTTAGATATTTCAGGCCGGATGCAATGACCCATTGGATGAAGAAACTTTACAAGAGGTTTAAAATATATTTAATCTACAAGAGGTTTGAAAATTTTTGACTTTTTTTTTACGGGGGGGGGGGGCAAAAAAGAAGTTTATATATTATTTACATAATCCGATACAATCGCTTGAATCAAAAAGAGATTCACTGTAACAACCGAAGTGGTTTGCAGAAAAAAGTAGACATTTGGCACTCAAGCCTCTTCTTCCTTCACCCTATGGTTCAGTCTCTCAGTGGGACTCTTGCTAGAGGTGTCCTTTGTAGGATCCATGCGACCTGGTCCATGAGCAGTAACAATATCTGAAATGTCATGATCCATATGACTTGGTCCGTGTACAGTAAGAAGTGGCATTCTTTTTTTGGCAAGGGAGCTCTAAAAAATGGTCTAGCAGTAGGGGGGAACCAATAGCAAATGTCGAAGGAGGGGTACCAACAGCAGCACCAGAGGGTGGAGGGGAGACAATAGCATGGGTCAAAGGAGAGGTACCAACGGCATGACTAGAGGGACCTCTGGATGTTGTACTATTAATAAGAATTCCCTTTGCAAAGACGTGTCTATCAGCTTCAACAAGAAGCGTTACCACAATGGTGTGAGAGTCCTCGGTGCAATTGCGTGCATGGAGCTCAATTTCCATGTTCAACTGGGTGTGTGCCTTGTTGTAGAGCTCTATGGCTTTGTGCAAGTGCTTTTGTTCCTATCCCACCAATCAACAAACAAAATGTCAATAGAGATAATCATATTGTTAAACTAAAAGCCATTTCTAGCAAATCCATATGAACCCGATAGCCTGTGCCCTTATCAAGTGCCACACATCCTTCTTGGTCTTGGCGGGCTCCCCTAAAAGAATAGCCTTCCAATTTAATGGTTCCCCCGTAGCCATATGAACAAGTTTCCAGACTTTCCTTGCATGGGGACATGCCATAGAGAGATGAAAAACATCTTCTCGAACCCCTAGGCAATGTTTGTAGCACTCGTCACCCTTCCCAATTCTTAAACTTTTGCTATTTGTCCAGACGACCATGTGCATCCAGAGTAGAGTTGAAACTTTCTATGGTGTGTTTTTGTCCCAAATAGCCTCAAATATATTCTTCCAAGCGGCAACACTGTCCCCAAACCTCCACCTTTTGTTTAGTTCCTTATAAACTTTGTCAATAGTGGAAGTTGGCATGGGTATGGGGAAAAAGTGGGAACTACCTACCCAACTAAATTCCTTCGTGTAAACCAGCTGAGAGCCACCCTTCCATTGAGTTTCACCTTGCCATAGTGCAATTCTGTTCATGACTAATGTCTGCTGGTTGTTAGTGAGAGAGAACTCTCTCTGTATTTCCTACTAACACTTCCATTTGAGATTTGCTCAATCCCACAATTGACCCCAGCATTGCAAGCCCTTTTTAAATAACATGCTGGCTCTCACCAAATCCTCATCACATTGACCTATCCTTGAAGATCACCGAAACCCAAATGGAAGCACCCTTTCCTAAAAAGACAGTGAAGCTCTTGATTTTCTCAAAAGCCAACAATAGAGACCTCTATAAGGGGCTCCCTTTTGTGCTACAGGGTTCTGAGGAGCAGAGGGTGGAAAGAAGGGGAAAGTTTTTCCATTTAGGGGCTCTGAGAGGCTAAATGTGAATAATATTTCTAAGCAACAACAAGGACCAATCTTTTGAAGGATTAAGAACAACCTTTACAATCCAAGAGGCAGCCAGTTAATGAGCAGCTTGCTCAATGTTAACTATCCCTAGGCCTCATTCATCAATGCCACTTTGTTGTCGAAGGTGCTCCAGTCTGTGAGCCTTGCTTAAAGCCTTCTATTGTAGATTTGGCCACCTTGGTCATTCTTGTTTGAGTGGCCTTTTGCATTAGAATTTCCATACACCCAATCTTAGAAAGATCAGTGTCAAAGAAATTTGAAATGGTCCTTAACTTCAAAATTGTCTAAAATTATCATAACCCATCCCAGTCTAAAATCACTAGGTTGGGGTGACATGGACTCCGAATTGGAATCGGCCTTGAACACTTCTTCATCACCAAATTTATGCTCTATGAAGTTGGCAAAGCCATCTTCTCATTCTCATTGCCCTTGTTGTTTCATTCAGACATCAGTCCAAAAACACTATCATCGATTTTGGGTTTCCATTTTTTGATGCACCTTGCCCATTCTTATGTGGCTTCCTTGATCTCCAAACTTGATTAGAGCCCTTGAACCCATAGGATTGCCAGTGTTAAGGTTTAAATGGCTTGAAAATCATGCAAGCTTAAAACTAGTTGATTATGCTTGAGCCAAATTTTGGAATGGTAAATGCAAAACTATTGTTCATAGTTGATTGGAAGCAAACACAATCTTCTCTATGACTAATGTAGAAAGAAGCTGGTATACATTCATCTTCAAGATCACTCAATATAACAATGCATCATCAATAATTAAATATGTGAATAGTAGAAAATAGTATTCATTCATTCATCAAAGTCGGGATTTAGAAAGACTGACTATTCACAACATGCACATTGAATTACAAGAGACAATGATGACCTCCAAATGGTTTGGATCTCAAAATCATACAAGTGAGAATACAAATGGTGCACCTCTTGATAGGTGAGTCTTCATATCCCATCGGATATATTTTGAGACTTAATTACATTTTGTGGCTATAATATGGACTAAGTAAATGCCTAGTCATCAACTATAATCTTATTCAAAGCACAGAATATGTGCTAGCATGAGCAACACATTGAATGTGCCTAAGCCCACTATAATGTGCTTCATAGCTTTAATGTATTTAAAAGTATTGAGAAGCACACTGGTTGTGTTACAAAGAATTTGTGCTCAACATGTTCTTCACTTGCTTTTAGCTACTCATAGTATAAAGAGACCCAGAGGCAAAATCCAAAAGTAAGCCATCTGAACAAGAGATTATACAAATGAATTTAAAGAGGCGTAGATCTATCATGCTAGATCAATTTTGTACGTGGTCTCAAAATTATGGAAATTTTAATTTAAACCACACTTAAAGGAAAGGGAGCCAAAGAGTTTTTGAAACCAAACAAGAACAATAATAGGAAAATCTAGTAGTCCTTCAAGTAGAACCAGAGGATCAATTTTGTACGTGGTCTCAAAATTATGGAAATTTTAATTTAAACCACACTTAAAGGAAAGGGAGCCAAAGAGTTTTTGAAACCAAACAAGAACAATAATAGTAAAATCCAGTAGTTCTTCAAGTAGAACCAGAGGACATGGACTTGTATGCAAGGTTCCAACATTGAAGGTACACTACAACAAGCAAGAGTTACCGGGTACCTTACTGGATGTAGGATCAGTGGTGAACATCTTGCCTCAATTCATGTATGACATGATGGGTTTATGGAGTTAGACCCAACACCATTCCAGCTCAAGATGGCATCATCCAAAACTAGTAGATCATGATATAAGGCCTGACCTTTCGAGTGAAATTCATAGTCCTTGCAATGGAAGAAGGGGAATGCCATTCCCAATGCTATTGGGAAGACCTAGTTTAAGACAAACAAAGCTTAGTATGATTGGGAAGTGTCAAAAATCACAGTTCAGAGTGGGAAAGAGAAGCCGAAGTTGGATATGATTTTGAAAGTGGTTTTGAGAAGGAAAATCCTCTGCTCATTGCATAGTGCGTGAATATGTTGTCTGAGCTAGATGATGACAAGGAGCAAGAGTTTTGGATTCCAACCCTTCTATAGTGCCTCTCTAGAGGTAATGTCACCCAAATATATTCGGTCAAAATTATCGATGATTTTAGGGTGCATCACATGGTGGGTGTTAATTTAATTATAATTTTGATATTCACCATTTTGTAGTAGATTGTATGTCTCATATTCCTAACGAAGAGCCAGCAACAACCGGCATTAATGATGATCTTTCTGATGCACCATTATCCCTCATTGATTTAACACCCAAAGCATGCAACACCATACCAATTGATTGCCAGACAGGTTATATTGGATGGGAAAAGATGGTATCATGTGTTGCTCTATCCGGGAGGATGTATTCCTAGATGTGTTAGAGGAATCATACTTTGGGATAGACTTATTGAGCTTGAAAACTCAACGAAACTAGGCTAAGGAGAGCCTATGGCATGAAGGTGGAAAACATATGGTGCAAGTGATGGTTTGACCATAACTTAAAGAATAAAGACTTTAACAAAGGAGACCTTGCACTATTACATAGTGTAAGAAACATTAAGCAAAATTTATAGTATTGTGGTATGGGTCCCTATTAGGTAGTAGAGATTGCTCCACAACGGTCATGTTGAATTGCAACATTAGATAGGGTTGAAATGGATTGATATATTAATGGTAGCAAGCCTAAATGCTACTACGAACCCCTGACCCAACAAACCCTTCAAGCTATCCATAAGGAAAAGGAACAAAAGGAGTGTGCGCTCCTAATAAAATGAGCTCAAGAGGAAGCTAAGGCAAGGAATGCCAAGCTTTGCCACAAAGTCCCCATGACCATCTATAAACCTACATTGGAAGGTGACAACATCCTTTATAAAGTTGCTTATGCAGCTACTATAAGGCTACAATCCATTAATGACCACAACACATGTGTTAATGGATCCAAGTGCTAGTTACACTTTCTTATGCAAGAGGTATGGGAGCATCTTTCTCAGTACCTCTTACACCTAATCCTGCAACCATTAGAAGTATCAGTAGTCAGACTATGTAGGTTTTGGTGTATGTTAGTTGGAAAGTATCAGTGAGTAACCATGTGGCTAATAACAAATTCTTCATCATGCTTTCCGGCACAAGTGAGGAGCAATTCATCTTGGGCAAGGCATGGTGTTGGAGCATCGATTGCCAAATTGGCTGGCAAGAGAAGATGGGTATTTTGACAAGCGGCGGTAGCCGCACATCATAGTATCTCTTTGCCCAAAGTCTAAGAGTGGGAAATTGACTCCAACAGTCGAAGCAATTTCCTTGCCATCCACTCCCACTAATCCAATAAACTTGACTATGCCTCCTCTTCATAAGCCTAACACCAATGGAACTGGCCATGAATGAAACAAGTATGGATGAACAAGGGCATGCTACAAGGTCTGCACATGGTGAATGAAGCATAACCCCTGTTTATTCCATGAGAGTCACCTAGAATTTAGTTTTTGTCCACGCATGGTGAATTAAGCACCACCACTTTTATTCCATGAGAGTCACCCAAAGTGTAGTTTCATCCTCAAGGTACTCACTCTAAGAATTAAGCACAAACTAAGAAACCATGGCAGTCAGACTGGGTTCCAAAGGCGTTATTATGCACGAAGGATACTACGAGGGCAACCCCCAAATTTGGGCTCCAAACCTTTGCCCATGCACTGTACCATTGACCCCCATCTACCTCGATAAATTTCATGTATCTATCCGACCATAGTGGTAGAAATAGAGGCCTACAAGTGAAAAGGGAACAACTAGCCCATTACTAGAGGCACTAATAGTAGACCCACAAAAACCTACTCTTAAAAATGGAGTAGCACCACAAGAAGATGCTGCAAGGTCTGCCTCAACTTGCCATCACTGGCCCCACAAGGTTCCTCTCTCTTGGTCCCAAAATAGACTACTGCACGAGCAACCTCAAAGACATGGCTCCAAAGTGACACTACACCTAATTTGACAATAGATATAAAGAACTTGCTCCCTAAAATAGAGCAAAAACACAAGAACCTACTAAGTTGGACATGTCAATATATCTCGATGTCATATTGTTTCTGCTAGAGAAGAATGCCACACCAACTAAGTCCTTCATCAATAATTTGATGGCACCTCTTCCCATAATTCATGACCATCGCTAACATGCGGCATTACAATAATCTGATCATTTTTTGCATTTTGATCTAAGGGATTCTTAGGCACCCCATATGCAATCCTCACTTTGTCAATCTAGGTGAGTCAAAAAGGTTAGGTGTATCCCATTGAATGCATGCATCAAGTCCCCCATATTGTCTATTTTCCATCACCTTGTATGTCAAGCCCTAGTCACATTACATCTTGCTACATATTGGGTGATAGTGCAAGTTCAAGTCAAGGATCCCCTATGTCAGTCCTTGCATTCTGTATCTACAAGAAAATCCTCCAAAAATGCACAAATCGGTCATAGGTCCAAACTCAAACCCAGAAATATTCATTTACTGAGTCATACAGGAATGGGACAAGTCCATAAAACTTAGGTGATGGAAGAGAGATTCCTCCTTGGAGAAGCACAAAAACATGTACATAAAAGGCCAAAGCATGTACACATTATTCAAAATCTACAAAAGACCATGTTCAATAAAACGCTAAATTAAGGCCTAATTCAGAGTGCTGCTAGATTAGGGGCTAAGTCAGTGCCCACAATATTAGACCACATTTCAGCACCATTAGGTTACACTCTATTTTAGCACACACATTGATACCTAATTCAATGACATTGGTTTACGTAACTAAGCGCACTGAATTGATGTTTAACCTAGTACACTCAATTGCCAAATGTCTATATAAACATGGATGTGGCAACTCCCACATTGAATTAGTAGTTTTAACCAAACTCTATTAAAAATTTTCCAAGACTTTGGCTAGATTCTAGACTCAGTTTCTAGCCTCCCAAATTTCCAAAAATCCTCTCCAATACTCCTCAAATGTCCTTGAATTCTTTTGATTCCATCAACACCCTATTCAAAGAACTCTACTCTATGGATGAGGACTTGTACTTTAGGATCAAAATGGGTCTCTCTGAATCCAATCCCACATCCCATCCCAATATATATGTTACCCCGTCAATACACATCTCATACTCCATCAATGATCCTTCTCAGTTAGATGGATGCAAACAAGTTCCAACAGCAATCGAAACAATGGTAGTGAAACCACATCAACCATAGCAGTAGCAATATGCTCAACAATCAACTACCCAACCTCTCAAGAAGAGAAAGATGGAGGCCCCTATCACCCCTCCACTATATACTGAACACTCCATCCAATGGACCAACCACCCTCCCTTGGGGCAATAGTGGGTCAATTCCTTGGGGGAAGAGGCAATGCAATCAAAGTTTTGGTACAAAGACAACAAAGACTTTAAGCTGGTTTACCACAGTATGGCTTGCTATAGAGCCCTTTAGGATCTAGAAATGCAATCCCACTTGGAATCCATGGGTCTATAGATGGTAGCTGAGAAACTCCCTTGCTACCTGGATATGAAGGTGATGGCACAGCTCGTTGACAATTACAACGTCACTAGAATAACAATTGATAAGGGCCAACAAATCTACTTGCACTTCAACATAGATGCCATATGGTAGGCCTTCACTCTCCTTGTCCTTCATGAACCCTTCTAGAAGTACCGAGGGTTTGAATTAAAGCTATAGCACATCGTGGATTTCTCTGTCCATAAGCAAAAAGGATGAATTCACTTTTGTTAAGCCTACTTGGGTGCACTAATTCCTCACGAGTAGAGCTGGTGGATCATCATAACAGCTTGCTTCTTAATCTTCTACAATCCTCTGCAATACTCCTCAAATTAGGTGGATTACTTCTTCCCTGAACTACAAGTAGCTTATACCCATCATTGCCAAAACATTGACAGCCCAATTCTTTTTATGCGAGTACTTTATCATATGGAAAAATAGCCATTGCCTGCTGATAATTATGGGTTTGTAAGCAAATTTTCCAACAAGACTTCCCTCCAATGAAGTTTTGTTGAGCGCAAGATGTAGCCACCTCCTCAGGGTGCCGATGGCCATGGCAAGTTAAGCCAATTTATGGCCCAACAAATTCTAAAAGAAAAAACCAAAGCTACAATAGCAGCTACCGTATGGGCCACAATCATGGAAGCGCACAATAAGGGAGATTCTGTGTAGTCTGGCAATAACTAACATGTTGGGGGATCTTGAAGGGATGTCGTTGGAGCCTCCTACTCAATGCTACTCATTGTGGGAGCAATGAGGCCATGCACCATCCATAACTGTCACGCAAATGGCTCTCGGAGTTGATGCAATGTGGATCCTCATAAGAAGAAGGGGAAAGGGAGAGGGGAGATGCAAGGGGGTAAGGGAGAAGAAGAGGGAGTGGGAGTGGGAGTGAGAGTGGGAAGCAAGAGGCAAGAGATGGGAAGGAGGATGAGAGGCATTCACGAAGGCAAGAGCAAGAAGAACATAAACAACATTCTTGAAAGAAGAAAGAGCTTGTATTCCTTAAACTTGCATACAACAACTAAAGACTAAAGTTTGACTTTTGGCCTTTTATACAAGCCACCTTTTGAAGGGAGGGCCAACCCTATGCTCTGCCTCCTCTTCCAACCATTCTACATTCCTCTTGGGTGCTACAGCTCCAAGGCATCTTCTAACAAAACTTATAATTGAATTGTGCCAAACCAGTAATGGGCAACCGATACAAAGAGGAGGTTGATCGGCTCCCGGTAGCATCCTCACAATTAGTCACTCATTCTTTACACCCACGCATAGTAGAAGACACCCTATACCCATGCATAGTAAAAGACACCCTACACCACATTCACCGCCGCCTTCATCCAATATCACATTGACCTCACTAACCCACTTCAACCATACCATATCCTCACCCTCCTCCAATGCCATTTAGCATACACTCACCCCATAATAGCCATGGGCTTCTTTAGTGGAAATATCTTTCTCAACAAGATTCAGACATTGCCCTATTCCCTCTACACCCAATCATTTTGAATTTAAGAGTGTGGTGCCGAGTCCTATAAGAATCATCCATTTTTCATACTGATGAAGATAGCTTGGAACTAACTGAGCTAGTGGATACAACTTGCCCTCTTCTCTAGAGATCCACTTCTCATGCCATTGGAAAATCTTCTATCCTAAGACAAAGTATATGACTTTCCACCCAAGGGATGATAAAAAACAAGAGCATCTAGCCACATCTAATCTCAACAACTAACATCAAGCCATTCATTCCTTTCACACATTTGATGATATCACAAGCTTGAGCCAGTGGAAAGGCAAGGTACAAAGTCTAATATTCGCATGACTATTATAATGGAGTTTAAATCTCTCATTGCATTCATCAATGGAGCTTCAAGCAATGGTGAGTATCACACCCATGAGAAACCAAAGGCAGATACAAAGTACCCAATATTCCCAAAGTCCCAGATACAAATACGGATGTTGGTTTGCAGCCTACATGGCATCTTCCTTTTTTTAAGCAACCAGCCTTTTGGAATCTTTATTGCTATGCGAGTCGCAACCACAGAGTCCACTCTAGTTACATTCCAATGCAACGTAGGTGGAAATGGAATGTCTTCAGGGAGTTGCAAGCACGTGACCCAATGTACTATACATTTTTCCTTGTTTTGATTTCTCGAAGGTCACTATCACCCTCAGACTTGTCTATCAACTCAAAAAAATCCAACACCACCTATGCGGAGGTCCCCAGCTCCACTGTGGTTGCCTCGGTTCACTTCTTTTCGCCCATAATAATTTTGCTATGGGACATCCCCAAACTCATCTTCCACTTTGAATTGGTGTTTGGCCACAATAAAGCCCCAACATTCAAACAAATCATTCGCATGTACCTCCACAAAGGTGACGTTTGTGGACGGTTCATTGCTTCCCACCAATAGTAGCTCAGAATGGAGCACTCTAGTGGCATTCCTTCAAGATGCCCATGAAAGATGAGTCACCACCGAGGACTACACACACCATGTTGGATGTTGTTTTAGGCATGAAGTGTATAGCTTTTTGGATGATTTCAGTAGTTATAATCGAATTCAAATGACCGAGGAAGATAAGGAGAAGACAACCTTCATGAATGAATTGGGAGTTTTTGCAAGCAACATAATAACATTCAATCACACTATCTATCTTGGCAAGGAATCTCTCTACAAACAACTTTATCATAGTCGTTCACAATCATAAGCTTTTGGAGTGGAATACTATTGGGAAACACCATTTCCAAGGAAGGCATGGTGACTTGTCCAAAAAAAGGTAGAAGTTATTCAGAGCACTAAGGCGCCTAAAAATATAAAGGAGTTGATAAGGTTCGTTGGTTAGATCAAGTGGCATAATAGATATTTAAGATATTTATCTTATGTCTATCAACCACTTACTATATTAACAAAAAAGGATGCTCATTCCAATTGGGAGGAAAAGTAAAAATGAGTGTTCGACTCGCTAAAAAGGATGCTCGTTGTAGCACCCATCTTGCTACTACTGGACTGGATCTTGGTATTTCATGTCTATGTGAAAGCTTCTAACATTGCAATTGAAGCAGTGTTGACGTAGACAAGGATGAAGGGCTAGTTTCATCCAATTTATTATGCCATCCGGACGCTTTTGCCGATAGAAAAGATTTAATCGGTCATAAAATGAGAGTGTCTAGGCATGATATATTCCATCCAAGAATTTCAACATCAATTTATATTAATGGCATTCAGAATCAACTCAAGACGCATCAATGCCCTAATCATGTTTTGACACGTGATTGATCCAAAAGAGCGAGTGCTCCAAGTGCATGTGGCATCAAGAGCATATCCACATCTATCTGGCTGGGGGCATGGTCACCCAAAAATCTGTTGGGCAATAAAATAGTTTTTCATGTGGATGACCAGGCTCTAATTTACCTCAGCCCATGGGGAGACTAGTGTGTTGGATGCTTTTGTTTCAATAATTTGAATACAAGGCAATCCATATGTTGGAGAAGTAGCACTTGGTTGCAAATTACCTCATTAGATTGGAGTCTCGTGAGATTCTGATGGGTAGCATTCTCGATGATATACCAAATCCAACTTTTTTTTTAATTGAGCCCATCCAAGGAGCTGATTAGTACAGTCAGCTCCAATCAGCTACTACAGTCTGCATCCAACGTAAACATCCTGCCCTTCTTCTTTCCTTTTGCTATCAAGCGACCATTATTTTTCATATCCTCAACAAAGCATCATATGACAACAGACCAAAGAAAAATATTCATAGTAAAAAGCAAACCATTTATGGTAATGGCAAGCATTCTACATAGGCACAATAATGATTAGGTAATTCGACGGTGTGTGCTGGATCATAAACAACATGCAATTTTCCAAGAAGCACATCGAGGAATTTTAAAAGGACATTTTTTATAGAAATTACAAGCAAAAAAAAATTCCAAGCAGGCGTGTGGTGCTCAACAGCAATTAAGGTTGCCCATGAGTTTGCCAAGCAATTGTGGTACTATTAGTGGGATGGACACCCGATCAAAATCTGGTACTTTCATTAGAACCATTCCAAAAATGGGGACTTGATTTTGTTGGCTTGTTTAAACTAGCACTCTAGTACACTGGATATAAATACATCCTAGTGGCTATAGACAACAACAACAACAAGTATTTCTATCGTTTAGTTTGCAGCATACAAAGTATAGCTGCAATTTCTCAAAAATCTACAACCCAATGCAAAAATCTAAATGAGTAGCTATGAAGCTCAATAAAAAAATTGCTACTTATCCATGGGTGAAAGTTAGAAGAAAATTACGTGCTCATCAAAACTCTCATATATCAAAGAAAAGCACATGTAGACATTAGTTGTGCTTTGAAGCACCACAAAATCAATCATCATATGTGATGGATAAAATATTATACGTGTTGGAAGGCCTTATGTGCTCTCTAGCATAGTTTAGTAGAACATCCAGTGTGCTTTGGAGCACCAAAAATTAATCATAAGTGATTGATAAAACATTATATGTGCTACAAGGCACATGACTGTGTGCTTTATAACACATTTCAATATAGACATCCAGTTTGCCTTGAAGCACCACAAATCAATCATAAGTTATGGATAAAACATTATATGTGTTATAAGGAACATCATCCAGGGTGCCTTGAAGCACCACAAATCAATCATAATTGATGGATGAAATCTCTCTCTCTCTCTCTCTCTCTCTCTCTCTCTCTCTCTCTCTCTCTCTCTCTCTTTCTCTCTCTCTCTCTGATCCCTCTTTAAATGGCCGACCCAACTAGTGTAGGTTCTAGCAACCTCAACGAAGTGTGGATATATTTGAACTCCCTCTCGCCAGAGCCAATAATATGATATGCAAATGGCAGAGCCGTTATGCTAAGTGAGGATGACCTCATGATAGGTAAGGGCATTCGTGTGATGGCCATCACACATGTAAATGGCCGCATGCAAACTATGCAAGTGGAAGCCATGCAATCGAGTGGATTGGGGCAGTTGTACATGCTAAACACGGAGTTGTCACATGATTGTGTGCTAGAGAGAGGAAAGAGAGCACCTGCCCACGCTCCACCCACAATAAATATCACCTAAAGCCCAACCAATTTGAGGCAGAGACCATGCGAGTTGGACCCATCATTCCGAGTGCGAGGGAAGGTAGCCATTGCACAGGCTACACCCACAATAGATCTCATGACTAGCCCAAGAAGCTCCGAGCTCGAGGCCGAGTTCAAGCCATGTTGAACAACCATTAGGAGGCCATGGCACGGTACTGATCGATGATGACAATGATATAGTAGCCGCAATGGAGAGTCCTCAAGCAGTCATTAGCATGACATCATACATCATGTCTTCTCGGGTTGAATTGTGCAACAGTTGATGAAGCTCGTGGAATAAATATCACTAAGGATGAGATTAACTCCTTAGAGACAGGAGGATTTGTTCTACACAAGGCACCGATAGAGTGTCATTCAAATGCATCTGCACAAAGATATCAACCGGGAGTCTTGGAAGCTGCAACTACAAGGATCAATTCCGCCCTTGCTCTAGAAGCAACAGTAAAGGACCACACAGTATTGCAAGCGTTGAAACATGAAGTTTTTAAGATAGAACTGAAAACTCTAGAGTGATGGGGGAAAGTTATAATTTTGACGTTGCCAAGAACCTAGCATGTAGTTGTCGAGATTTCATGGATCGAGTGACGGAGGGGAAGGCATTCCTTGCATGCAAGCATTTGTATTTTGTGTACCTTCGTGTGTTTCGGATGGATGCCAATGCAAACATGTTCATTCAACAAACCATGCTTTCAGATGACAATTTGCAAGTCATTTTTGGCACAATAGGAGAACATTTCCCAGAGTCCCAAATATGTAGCAAAACTATTTATTTACTTTTTTCCTTGGAACATAATTCCAGGCACAATAAAATTGTGTGATTAGCATGGACTTGAATGCATTGCTTGTTTTACTTTCATAGAAGTATTGCTATTCTTAATGGTTTCTTTTTCTCACATGAAACTGAAGCACAAACCCTAAACCATCGTTATTAGTTGGCCAATGATTGCAAAACCCATCATGCAAAAATAGAATACAAGGCTTTTGAGTTTACAAACCACATGCTGTCATGTACAATTGCTAAAGAAGAGAGAGAGAGAGAGAGAGAGAGAGAGGGGGGGGGGGGGAGCTATATACGCGTGCACACACACACACACACACATGCGTGCATAGAGAGAGAGAGAGAGAGAGAGAGAGAGAGAGAGAGAGAGAGAGAGAAGAGAGAGAGAGAGAGAGAGAGAGAGAGAGAGAGAGAGAGAGAGAGAGTAGTTTCAATGTGGTAGGAACAATCCCAAGATGCCTCAAAGGCATATCCCATGATCCAAGTGTTGAACCCAGATGGAATCAACCTTGAATAGTTGAGAGAGATGTCACAAAGAGAGAGAGAGAGAGAGAGAGAGAGAGAGAGAGAGAGAGCATTTAAAGGATATAAAGGGGTGGATAAAAGGAGTACCAATTTGGAACAAGTTAAGCTTGTATCAACCTACTTTGCATCAGATGTAGGACCCTAAAAGTCGATTATATTCTTTGGCTAGTATCAAATGTAGGAATGTAACTAAAGCTTTTAGGGACTCAATCTTTGGCAATACAAAGTGAATGCGCTACCAAGGAAATCCAAACATATGTGATTTCATGTGGAAGAGAATTCGAGGGCAAGGTGACCCTTCATTACCACCCCCTTGTGCCCTCCCTTTTCTATTCTCATCTTGTAAGAATGGCAAATGCTTATAGAAGTGAGCCGTAGATTGCAAGGCATTGTAGAGCTTAGAGCCTCAAAATGGGTATATGGTAATTATGCCAACGCAAAGGCCTCACCACGAAGAAAGCACATGACCCACACTAGGGCTTAATTGACCGCATTCAATGCACACATGAATAGCTAATTATGGAGGGAGAACTAGCCATCATCAACAATCCAAGGAAGCTTATGCAAAGGTTCTCGGCAAGAGAGTGACATTATTTCTCACTTAAGTTGACCTGGGTGCATTTTTCCTATAGTTTTAAATTCATTAAGATCACATAAGTTTCTCCTCTTCCTTACACTATTATACTTCTCTATATAGAATTTGCTAGCCATTGGCCTTAAATTCTTCAAGGATGTAGTGTTGTGAATGAAGTCGAGTCCCAACGCTAAACATAAAGTTATAGATATAATATTCTCTCTCTCTCTCTCTCTCTCTCTCGGTTAGTTCAATGATAACCATCTAAAAGAGCATATCAGAAGAGGATACATCAAATACAAAAATAGAAAAATGAAAACAAATCATGCCAATCCCCTCATCAACCTCAACTCCATTTCATGCAAATTACGGATAAGTATTTTTTACCTTAATCACATGCTAATTGTGGATGTCTTTTTTCCAACACCTATTATTACACAAAACTTTAATGACATGAAATAAGTTAATCTTTCTTGGGGTTCTATCAATGATTCCTAATTGAGGTTAATATATTCAACAAAAAATTTAAATGACACTACAACATCACATAGTGTGTCGTAGCCATCACTGCAAGGGAGAGTATGATATGAGGATGAGCCCACACACACACACGTCCACTTTTTCCATTTGATTGTGCATGCCACTATGTTATCATCCAAGAAAGATTATATCTATGCTCTATCTATGTACAAATTATTTCCCACTCTTGATATAACAAGCCTATGACTTGGGTCAAAAACATATTAAGCGTTGGATTAAAATGAAACTACCTTAAAAGAGAGCAATTGTCACATAATGGTACTATGAGCATGTCAAACTAACAATAATTTTTTGCATTGGTTGGTTATAATTTTTGTATAGTATTCATGTGTTCAAATCATTGGTTTGCGTTCAGTTACAAGCTCATCCCTACTTATCAGGCATGATGGATTTTGCTTGTCAGCATTGCTTTTAAATACTTCTCCGGCATTGACAAAATCTACTTCTGTAAATAGCACGCCTTTTGTGACTAGTGATGCAATTTTGAACTAATATTACAAGTTATTTGCTGACAATAACTTTTGTGAGTTTCGAAGAAGGATGCCACATTCTATCACTCTACTATGATGTTTGTATTCATTAATCTATAAATTTGTGGCACCAATAAATTCCAAGTTTGTATGATTTGGAAGAAGGAATAGTATGGTTGTGCAATGATTGGGTAGAATAGACTACCACACTCTAAATTGACATTTTACTCCTTAACAAAGGGACGTGTTGTTTTCTCCCTTTTGTTAGCACTGCTATAGCGACTCTTTGTAATTTTTTTTAAAATAATTAGTTTCAAATTGCCATTTATGGAGAAAATTTGCCTTTCAATAGCCTAACGCCCCCTTTAAAACATCGTTTGCTTTCTCTTTTACATGCAAAAGGTTTGTGCTTTACCACTATACTAGGAGGTAGTGTCCACGTGCACTTGTGCAGATATCAAAGTAAAGAGTGTGTGTGTGTGTGTGTGTGTGAGAGAGAGAGAGAGAGAGAGAGAGAGAGAGAGAGAGAGAGAATGTTTTGGGTGGCCTAGCCATCTTTCCATATAACCTCTAAACTATATACAATGAATTAGGAACATTCTCATTTCCACCTTGAAAAACAATATTTTCTCTATTTTTAAAAATTTTCAAAACTTTAGGTAGTTTAGTTATATCTTACAAAGTGCTTATGAATGAAGAGCTCTCTTTAGATTGAGAGAGTAAGTGGGTGAGATGGAGGAAGACGTGGACTCATGCACACGAGGCCTTGAGAAAGTGAGAATGTCCTTATGTGTGCTCCAAGAAGATTCAGGCTGAGAAAACATGTTGGAGGAGCCGATGACGTTGGATTGTGCGAGATAACCTTTGCAGCGTATAATGTACTTCAAGGAGCAGTTCCTAGTTGCTTCGAATATGGAAAAGTAACTTGGAGAGATTCTCATAAGACTTGTAGACTGTACCTTAGCACCATAAGGAAGCTTCCGTAGACTTCAAGTAGCCATGTGTGTGCATGTTTGAGTTTGTGTAAGAGAGAGCGAGAGGAGGAGAACAAGAAGCACAAGTAGCAGCTATTGCTTTTTGACGTCAAATATGTTTTGAGTTTTGAGACAGACAATGCGTGTCCGTTGTTTTTGTGAGAGAGAACGAAAGGAGGAGAAAAAGAAGCACGAGTAGCAGCAGATGTTGGTTTTTACGTCAGATAACCAAGGCCAAGGGGCCAGGAAGGAAGAGAGAGAGAGAGAGAGAGAGAGAGAGAGAGAGAGGACGGAGAGAGCGAGGCGAGGAGAAATGAGGGGAGAGCGAGCGAGCGAGCGAACTGTGATATCGCACAGTGCACTACTGCCGCCTGGCGTTGAGTGGAGACAACACCCAACGAACGTGTACAGCGAAGGGTGGGCAATGTGTGCCCATAGTGCTGTCTGAGGAGGATATAGATGGGACGCTATTCCTTTCCTGCACGATGGTATAGATAAATTGGTTTGAGTATGCTCAAGGTCAACATGTCTGCAGGCTGCAAAATGTAGAAAAAGGGCTGGGAGAAGCAGTCAGTGCAACGGGGGAATGGCGGTGTATAAAGAAATTGGGGAAATGGGCAATGGGTGTTGAAGCAAATCGCATGGACGGAGGAGCATTGATGAGGCGAGAAGCGTGGTGGTGAGCGGAATGCAAAGGTGAGCGTAAAAGAAAAGATGGGCGATGCTTTGTGTTGGTGTTTGTTTGTTGAGAGATGGAGTGAACAGGAAAAGGGCATGTGTGAGTTAGGTGGAGTGAGGTCGCCGGCCAAGCTGCACGTGCAGAGGGTCCATGGGAACGTGGGAAAAAGCGACGATTTCGTTGGCGAATCTTCTATAATTTGACAGTTTTCTGGGCAGCGCAGAGACCCTCAAATTTGGCTAGAATTCGCTGAGCATTTCAAGCTTATATAGATTGGAATTTCAGGCATCCAGATTTGCAGCTTTGCTGTGAAAAATCTGTTGTTTTCCCATCTATTCAAAATCAAGCAGGACGACATGCCGTTGCTTTATCCTACCTTATTGATCGATCACAAATCAAAAACATGCAGGACGACAGTAATTGCTCGCTCCAGTAGACAGTGGAAGGTACGGGTGTGATGATGCGATTTTGAGGGGTGACCCCAACGCACAGTTAACCCAACTTATGCACTGGTCTTATATTGTTTGCATTCATCGTTGAAAGGTTCTCTTGTTGAGAAGCAAAACTCGGGGCCCAATGTTTTCGGTCAATCCCTTTTGGCTTGGCTCCACACTCTCCTTTAAAAGCACGCAGCTAGTTATTGAAACTTGTTAGAGCAAAACTGAATACTCATATAAGGAATGTAAATCCAAAGCTCTTCAAAACCAACCCCTAATATACTCGGCATGTTTGTTGGAAAAAAAAATTAAAAATCCAAATTTCTTGCACTTTCCCATGAATGCCTTAGAGGAAATTCCCACGACGATCAAACTAGACGCAAGAGATTTTACAAGCTTCAAATTCGGCATATACAAGAGAACATCACACTTATTTCTTCATATTTGCGCGATGTCAACGCAAAACTAAGGGTGATAATGGAAATCGGGAGCAACAAAGGCAAATGGGAAGGCCCTCTTAGCCCTTGAAGTTGTGATACATTGCTCTCTCTCTCTCTCTCTCTCTCTCTCCACGTGTCACCTTCACAAAAGCTCAACAAAAGAAATTTGAAGAAGTGGCGCAATTGAAGTGAAGGTTCTAGGGAAACCTAGGAATCTAGCTCCCTCATTGGCATCTATGGCTTCCCTCCCCATCGCAATCTTCGTCTTCGCTTAGCCTCGCCTGAATCCCTCCTATGGAATCCTCCTCGCAACTTGGATTGGGCATTTGCTCATGGAACCCAATAGAGAAGGTCATAAAGACGTAGGAACTAGAGCGACAGCGGCAACAACTGCTAGGTTTGCTGTCCCTCGCAGGCCTTGTATCGGTGGCCCTAAGGATGCCTTAGGTGAATGCCTTCCATCTTGCTTGGCATCTACATTAGACCTAATAATGGTCAATCACTCCCCCTTCTGTAGATTTGCTAAAATTTTGCCTTTTTGTTGAGGTTTCAGGAACACTTGAATCCTAGGACAACAGGAGCAAGAGCGTGCCGTACCAACATGTGGGCCCCCTACTAGTGATTTTTTCCTTACCCATCCTGTCCTTGACCCTTCGAACACCATCTTGCTCACATATGATTTTACAAACAATGGTAGCACGCACACCATCCTTACCCACCCTATTTAAATGCATCGTATGCTCATTTATTTGGTAGAGGATTGTTACTTCATGTGGTTGTAACTAGGATCTGTTTTGCATAGTTTGATGTTGTTGAAATCATGAGGACTATGCTCTCTTTCTAAAAATCATGGAATGGTTTTACTCCTTTGGTGACACTCTATGGGCTCTTGGCTTGGCCTTATGTCATCACCTCTGTAAACCATATGGGTCATGACCTAAGACCATTGTGAGTCATCACCTCGACCTTACAGAGGTAAGCGCATTAGGAATGGCTTGTTTCACCCTTCATGTTGAGCCTCATTTAGCTATCCCCATAGTTTTAGCCTTGCAAATAGGAGCTCTTGTTTTTTTAAAAATTTTTAAAAGCCTTGCAAATGGGAACTCTTGTTAACATCACCAAAACCACATAGTAACAATTGTGACGATAGCATGCCCACTTATTTTGATGTCTTGCCATGGATGATGTATGTATGGGAATTTAAACCTTTTTTCACTAAACAACAAAACATCCACCATAGCTATCTCCAAACACCCCTAGCCCTCTCTCTCTCTCTCTCGCTCTTCTTTTTAAGCATACTCCTAGGGCAAGCTAGCCTTAGTCCACTTGCCTTGCAAGTATTTCTCTCTTACTTTTTAAAGCAAACACAAGCGTACTAGGCTAGAGGCACCCAAGTAGTTGTGTGTGTATAAATTCTGCATGGACGAGTCACCACATTGAGCAGGGACATGGAGTTTGCTCCATGCACATTGAGTGAGGAAGAGAGAGAGTGTGAGTGAGTGGGGGGAGAAATTGGTGAAGGGCAAGGAAGGTACTGTCCAATCCGCCATAGCCAGAGCAGGGCCACGTAGCCTGTTGTGCGAGTGCGTGAATGAGAGGAGCAATGGTGTTTCTCTTTTGGCAAAGCATAGTTACGGTGGAGTGTATGCCCAAATCCCCAACAATCAAGAACCATCTGTGACACACTCACACAGACACAGAGAGAGAGAGAGAGAGAGAGAGCTGTGTTGTGTGTGTGCGCGTGCTGCCCTGGCTTGTGTGCATCATCCTCGTCATCATCTTCTTCATCTTCTTCTTCTTTCTTGTTGCTGTTGCTGCTGCTGCTGCTGCTATACTTAACACACACACGCACACACACACAGGGACCCAGACCCTCGTTTCTCCCCTTCCCTTCTCCTGCCCTACTTGCCCATTTCTTTGTTGCTTTCCAACTTCCTCTTCAGTCTCCACCCGTCCCTCTCGGATTCCTCTGCCACCCTGCATCTCCCCCATTCACCCTTTCCTTCTTTATCCTCCTCCTCCTCCTCCTCCTCCTCCAAAATCCTAGCTCCTCTTCGAATGACTGAACGCCTCCCACCTTCTATTCCTGCCCTTCTTCCCCCTCCACAGCTATTCTCCCCTTGCCCTCCGCCCATTTCTACTCCCTGCCCCACTGTCTTCCTTCCAGCCCTCTTCTTTGACCCTGTCCAACTGCCATTCCTCTCGTTCAACGCCGTGCTGTTTCTCTGATGGACTTCTTGCAGAATCCGGCCCTGCCGCGATGCCAACTCTCTGAATTGGACCTTTCCAGGAAATCTACGGAATTCTGCCATCCGTCGGAGCGGTATTCGCTCGGACGGGAACGCTGCCCATGCCAGAGATGCGTGCCATGGCGATCAGCTCGCAACAGTAAATTGTAGCATCGGAACCTCGCGTAGATTTGGCCGTTTATCGTGTACCAGCTTTCTTGCCCCCCCTTCTTCCTGGGATCCGTCGAGTTTCGATTTATTCGAGCAAAATGAAGCTCCCGGCGTGCTCGATTTGTCAGACGACATATACTGAGGAGGACAGGGTGCCAATGATGTTGCAGTGCGGGCATACTTTCTGCAAAGATTGTCTTACTCACATGTTTGCAGTAAGCACAGATCATACACTACTATGTCCTCGATGTAGACAGCCATCAAAGGTTGGCAATAGCGTGGAGACGCTTAGGAAAAACTTTGCAATGTTATCGTTGATCAATCATGCGCCCTCTGACTGCACAGCCGATGACGAATCCGACGAAGATGACGAGCTGACGGACTGCGCTTCGAACTTCTTCTCTGATCGATCGAGAAGTAATACCCCGCAAGCTAGCCCCATGTGGCTTCCCACATGCGGTGGGATTTATCCTGGTCTGGGTTCTCATTCGATACGTCTATTGCACCTCCTGGGAAAGGGACCCCGACCAGGACAAGAATTGTGGTCAGGATTACTTATAGGACCAGGTGGTTGCAAACATAAGGTGGCCATCAAAAGCCTTCAGGTTCCTGATGGCATGGATTTAGATTGGGTTCAAAGCCGGCTTGAAAGCTTGCGCCGTGCTGCCATGTGGTGCCAGAACGTGTGTACTTTTTATGGGGCCTGTGAGCAAGACGGCAAATTATGCATTGTCATGGACAAATATTTTGGCTCTGTACAGGAAAAAATGCAAAAGAACGAAGGGAGGCTTACTTTAGAGCAAGTCTTGAGGTAAGGACTTGTAATCTAGCAAGTTAGTTTAGCATGGTAGGGCTCCTGTCCTGGGTTCTTTCGCATGACGTCATCCCTTTCTCTTTTTTCATGTTACCTTCATTGATTTTTTCAAGACCTGTAAAACTTGCAAAGAATGTTGCGATTGCTATTTTGCTCCGTCAAGCTGATGCTATGTTCTAGCGCAAGCTTGTAAACAGCTTCGTTACGGATTTCTGGTGTTTGTTACAGATGAAATTGTCACGTAGTAGGGTTGATTTTCTTGCCTCTTTTGTTGCTCTTGTTAAGATTCCGATTGGTAAGGGGCATTGCCCCCACCCCCAAAACGAATGTCATGCAGCTCTCTCTCGCGTTCTATGAATGGGATTGATTGCATTTTGTGGTTGGCTAAAGTGTCTTTTGCTTTTCATAACAAATGCTAGCTTCTCTGTAGACTTTATGTTTTTGTGTTAATATTGTTTTACATGTCATGGAAGAGGCTGAGTAAGTTATTCTCCTTGTCTCATGAACAATTTCCCAAACCAGGTATGGTGCTGACATTGCTCGTGGGATGGCTGAGCTTCATGCGGCAGGAGTGGTCTGTATGAATTTAAAGCCAACAAATCTGCTTTTGGATGCAAAGGGACGAGCTGTTGTGTCAGACTATGGTCTACCTGAGATTTTAAAAAAGCCTAATTGTAGGAAAGCTCGCTCCTCTGGAAATGATGATGGGGCATCCCGATTACACTCCTGTGTAGAGTGTACGATGCTGAACCCTCACTATACAGCCCCTGAAGCATGGGAGCCAATGCGGAAGTCAGCTTTAAACCTTTTCTGGGATGATCGTGTTGGAATCTCTCCGGAGTCGGATGTATGGAGTTTCGGCTGTGTCATGGTAGAGATGTGTACTGGAGCCGTGCCGTAAGTTCTTTCCATAGATGCCGTCTCTTTTTATATCATTTCTGGGAAAGGATTGCAAGGTGGGTTTTGGCTGTAATGGGATATATGTGTACAGGAGCTGTGCCATAATTTCATTCCAAAGATGCCCATCTTTTCTGTGATTTCTCAGGGGAAAAGATTGCAAGTGGTTTCTATGGTCTCTCGCATGCTCATTGTGCTTTTTTTTAAAAACTCAGGTGGGCAGGCTCAAGTGCTGATGAAACATATAAAGCTGTAGTGAAAGCTCGGCGTCAGCCACCACAGTATGCTGGGGTTGTAGGGGTGGGGATGCCAAGAGAGTTGTGGAAGATGATTGGGGAGTGCTTGCAGTTCAAGCCATCCAAAAGACCAACTTTTTCAGCAATGCTGTCTGTATTTCTACGCCATTTGCAGGAAATGCCATGGAGTCCTCCTCAAAGCCCTGAAGCGTAAGGATTTTTGTAGGACCTTGTAACTGAGGGTGAAACAGCTTCATTTTGACATGAGTTTCTTTACCTTGTGTGCTATTTCGGAACTTGTGTGTACCACTCAAGGCTGGTTAAGATGAAATGAAGAACTGAGTTGTTTAGAGGGTGGCAAATGTGTATCCTCAATAAGTATACTTGCATCATAAGTATCTTTTTCGACTCTTTCACCCTTTGCAAGCCCTCCTGCATGCTCATGTTTTGTATGGTAACAGCAGCTTTTCTAAGGACTCTGACAGCAGTGGGCTGAAACCTTCACCCTCCTCTGTGCTTGAGTTTATCGAAGACATGCAGACGTCACTGCACCAGTTGGTGTCTGAGGGGGATGCTGAAGGAGTCAGGTGAGGTGCATAAGTTATATTTTGCACTGGCAAAATAGTTGTGACGGGGGTTGTTTTGAAGTTTCTGGTAACTGATTCATATTTATGGTTCTTCCTCCAATGCTTCCAGGAACTTGCTTGCCAGAGCTGCAGTTGGAAAGGCAGGATGCCCCCTTGGCACACTTCTTGATAGCCGTAATGAAGGTGGTCAGACAGCCCTTCACATGGCTGTAATGAGAGGCTATTCAGAGATAGTGGAGGCGATTCTAGAATATCCAGGAGTTGATGTTGAAGCGCTTGACAAAGATGGAGACCCACCCATATTGTTTGCATTGGCATGTGGGACTACTGATTGTGTAAAGGCCCTTATAAAGAAAGGAGCGGATGTTAACGTTCGGCTTAAGGAGGGACTTGGCCCATCCATAGCCCATATGTGTGCCAGCTATGGTGAACCTGAGTGCATGCAGGTTAGAGAATTTTGAAGGTTTTACGTATTGAAGGTTGAGGCTTGGGTTTTTGGGAGGAATGTGTAGTTTTAAGCCTCACTCTTGTGACTTTCTGAACTCCTCAAACGATAGGTACTTCTTTTGGCTGGCGCTGATGTTAATGCTGTGGATAGTGAGGGCAAAACTATTCTGCACAGAGCTATTGAGAGGAAGCATACAGCTTGTGCGATTGTAATATTAGAGAATGGAGGCTGCAGATCGATGGCTGTTCTTGACAGTGATGATATGACGTAAGAGCAAGTTTGTCTGTGCATGGTATTATGTTTTCAATGAGTCGTTTGGTGATGAAATGTATATAATTGTACACATTTGACACGTGGCATTGCGTGTTTTGCTTCAGACCCTTACATCTCTGCATCACCACGAAAAATGTAGCTGTTGTAAGGAAGTGGGTCGAATTGGCTACGCTGGAGGAGCTGAAGGCTGCTTTAGAAATTCCTAGCTGTACAGGAACTGCCCTCTGCATGGCAGCGGCTTTGAAAAAAGCACATGAGTCTGGTAAACGATCTTATTGTTTTGTTCAGATCTGTGCTTTTTTTTTTGGGGAAGTCCTAAATAGGCTTTTTCGTATCCCTTCTAATTGAGGGAAATGCTCCTTTCCGTCTATAAAGCTCCTCCGATTTTTCTTGGGATAAGACGTGTTATATCCTGGACCTCGATGGTCTGAGGTCTTGATGACTATTTTCCTGATGGTAACTATTAAGGTTGTAATGATTGTTTGTCTAAATACTGCAGTAGTGCATTCAAATGCTTATGACATTTATATTAGAGCAAATTAGACTTCTATTCATAGCCAGAGTAAAAGAAATGGAGTACATAGAAGCCACATAACGTAGTACATGGACACCACTTAGGTACTGTAGCAGGAAAATTCTTCCCTCTGTGTGTCTGTGTGTGTGTGAGACCTTTCTTCTTCTTCTTCTTCCATTTCTCCTTCCCTTTCGGTGTTGTAGTTTCTGTCGTTTGGTTGTGTTTACTCAAGAAATTCCGGAATACTTCAAAACCTATGGCAGCTTATGCTTGGGCACAATGAAAAGATAAGTGCTGCTTCACTCTAAGCTTTGTTTCATGTCTCTTCTATACCCTCTTCTTCCTTTTTCCTATTTTCTTTCTCCTCCCCCCCTCCCTCATATTGTTGTTTTTTTCATTTTATAACAAATCTGATTTGCAAGATTGGATATTCTCATCCTATGAATGTATATATCAGGTGGCTCTGCTTAGTTGTTGAATGACATAGCCTAGTTATAGCATTTGAAAAATTCGTGTGTGTGCAAGAACTTTGGTAAAGCTTGCTGTTTCTTTTAACCTTCTGTGACGGTGCAAATGTTCTAAACTTCACAAGCATAAATGCACTTTGAAGGATCCAATTATGAGAGTTGTGGGCCCAGGTAGCAGACATAGGGGCCTTTATACATTCGCTGGCAAAGTGATGAGGAGAGAATATGCATGTTCAACATTAAAAGCTCACCACAGGTCTTTGGTATAACAGACTAGCTCACATTAACCTACCTTAAGAGTGCTCAATATGATGGATGCCTTAGATCTGGTGAAGCAATGCTTTTCTTTTTGTGAGGGTCATGTCGATGGGAAGATGGCATGGGTTGCCTTTTCAAAAGAATGAGCAAAATAGAGCACACGCCTCTCTTAAGCTTGTGTGTGGGCCATGAACCTGCAAACGTTTACTGGAAGAATTGAGTCCTCACTTTCATAGGATACTTTTCCAAGAATGTTTGGGCATTTATTTTAAGGAAAAAAAGCAAATAAGGCATCAAGCAACACTACACTATTTCTATGGCGTGGCAAAGAGGGGGATCATGTATCTTATTGAGAGATGGAAATGCCAAAATCAAAGTAGTATGTACAACTGCTTATGCTCTTAGCAGGATCCTGCAAAAGTAGTGAAGAACTGGACATCCCATAAAGCTTGCACAAAGAGGAGGCCGAATATAATAGTCCCTTTTTAAACTTGCCAGAAGAGTTTAGAAAGAAGCTAGATAGCAAGCCAGACTAATGCATCTTTATTGTGTATGGTGAGTATACAGGAATAATCTTAGGCAGGGATTGTCCTCAAGCGAGAGAGATTCCGTTATGAAATAACAAGCTAAACAATCAATAGGTCAACCTGAACCACATAGGGGAGAGCTAGCAGTCTCACCTCCAGGCTCCTAGTCTTTGGCTTGTATGTTGAGACACCCTTGAGTTTGGAGGTGAAGATCATCCTACAGCCAGGCCAACTTGGCTGTGAGGACCTATGTCCTTATACTGCAGGCAGTCAGTTGGGAGGGCCTTGCGTAGAGGTTATTCTACCATACCGCAGTGCCGGCATTGAGGTTGTGATGCAAAAGGGAGATGTGTTACCCAAGGCAAATCACCAACTCAGGTCTGCATTGTATCCATTGGCCAAGATATCCCAACACATTGCTCCTGGTTAATGTCCTAATTATTAAAAAATGTAGAGAGATGTTGCTTAAGGGAGATCCACCCTGAGATCACAAGACATTTAACGTTGTATTGTGCTATAATTACTTGCAAGAGGATGATCCAGATCTCTCAGATGTATAGCAAAAACAGAAAGATATACATGTATATAAATCTCAAGCCAACCTATGTACCAACACCTCTGGACACAATCTCTGGAGTATGGCACCAAAACAGGTTCTGTTTTGCTGCACAAGGAAACTCATCCTCTGTGCCACACGCCTCTTGTTAGAAATCACCCAACAGAGGGTACGCACAGCGGTAGGCTGATAGGATTGCCCAGGAGCTCACACAGTGTGGTGTGGGGTGTGGAATCACAAACTTCTTAAACTTATGTGCATAGCATAGGTGTGCAGACTTATCAATAGACAATGAACCAGCCAAATAGAGAAACCACCAAAATAATGTATTTCTGTCCAAAGCTATGGACACAATACAAAAGAGAGAGATCCAGAGTCCCACCAATGGTGTGGTTCTCTGATCTTACCACAAGGTCCTTCTCCTATTTGCCGGTTATCTCTCTAGACTCGAGCCCGCGTGCTCCACCTCGAGCGTAAGTAGACTTTCCGTCTAGATCTCAGCTTCTTGCTGCCCTAGAAGACAGCCAAAAATCCAAGCCCTCTGAGCTCAGTCTGCAGCTCTTCTTGTTCTCCACTACCTCCTGAATGTAGGCCTTAGGGAGTGTATGCTGCTGCTCGTGCTGCTCCCAAGTGTGGTGGCTGCTGGATGATGAAATGAGGCCTGGGGCCTCTCCCTTTATAGCCCCCAAGGGCTGCTGAATAGAACCGACCAGTCTGGCCGACCAGACTGGTCTGTAAAATCTGACTAGGTTGGCTGGTCCAACCAGCCCTATAAAAGGGTTTTGCCAGGCCCTTTTTGGGCTGTTGCTTCTGCCATTGTAGGAGTCTCATGCAGGCCTTTTTGCCTGCCCTCTGCCCCTGCCTTTCGCAGCCCTCTGCAGGCTCTCTCTGGCCTGCCATGCTGCGCCATATCCAGGGCCTGCTGTGGGTTGCTTTCCTGCCCACGAACCCCACCACCTGGCTTGCCACACAGGCGCCTATCTTCTGTGAATACCCTGCCATCTGGTGATGCTCCAAATATGCTTCTGCCAGGCCTGATCCAAGCTGAGCAGCCATAGCCGACTTTCCGTCCATAAGCTCCATTTGTTGCAGCCCTCCCATGGCTCCTCCAGGTACCTCTTTTTTCTTCATTCTTTGATTTCTGCCCACATGGCAGACATTACCTTGACCATGTGTCAGTCTCTCAAGACCCAGGTTCACCCCCCCATGCTCTCCTCATATGGGGGCTTACAGATGGGGAGGTGACCTTTCCAACACCTCTGTGCTAGGCTACAGTAGCTGCTCAAGGCTGAGCACTCCTGCAAAGCTCTGCTCCTGAGTTCACTGCTGACAGACCTTTCTGCGCATCTTCTTATGCTCTCCTACAACCTGCAGGTATGCACCTAGGTGTGCTGTGGACTGCTGGGACTACTGCTCCTGTAAGAACTGCTTCAGTGTGATGAACTGTCCCCACAATGGGGCTATTTATAGGGCTGTATGTCCTCAGGACCGGCCGACTTGCCAGGCTGTGGATCCCTACAGACCAGCCATGTCAACCTTCCTCTTGCAGCCTTCATCAAAGTGTTGAGGCGTCTTGCAATAGAAGCACTTCTTTTTTGCTTTCTCTCTTCTTGTTGTTGTGACCATCAGGAGCGTCCCTGTCTTCATTCTTGGCATCCTTCTTTTTCTGTGGCTTCCATTTGCCATCGTTGCTATGAGAGCCTTCTCGCCGTACAACTTTATTTGAGCTTTTTCAGGAAGCAACAATGGACCTAGCTACTCGAAGGTAACATCCCTATGTAGCAGGTTTCCCACGAAATCCTTTAATTTAGATCTAAAGACCCCAACTATGTGCCGAAGTCAAGTGACCAAATTATCGTTCCTATCCATCACCTGATGCACAGTCTCTCTAGCATGCTTCCTTTTCACTTATTTGAAAAATAGAAGCACTAGTCAACCTCCAATTAGATAGAGGCATGACCTTTATTAGTTTGCCAGCAACAAAATTCATAGAGAAACTCCCATTTGTTTTTAGGGATTTTTAAATGTTGTAGGATTGTTTGATGCACCTCTGCTTTTGTTTACTTGGCATGCTTTATGCCTGAGGACATAACGTTTATAAATATTTTAATGAAGTAATAGCCACTAAAACAACAAACTTGGCGGGATAAAGGTATGTTTTAAAGGTATGCTTGGGCACTGATGACGACATGAGTGTTGCTTTGCTTGCTAAGTATGTATCCCTTTTGTTTTTGAAAAAAAATTGTTTCCTCATTTTTCGCTTTCTCTTTTATTTTCTTTGTAGAATTTTTGGACTTTAGAACAACAAAAATTCTAAATTTGTATGATTGGATACATTCTAGTCTCACAAACGTGCTTCACTTGCTCTTGGAGTGGTCTCCTATACACAAGGATATCATCCACAAAGACTACTAGAGATTTCCCCAGTTCTGGGTAAAATAGATTATTACTCATTTGCTGTATTGGAGCATTAGTCCAAAGTGCATGACTAAAGATTCATAATACCCATTGTAGTTTTAGAGGGCATCTTAAGTACATTCAGTTGAATCGATCCTTTGACTCAAGTTTGATGATAATTCAAGATTACATTTATTGCGGTGAAATTCTTTGCCAAATGATTGACAAAATCATTTACCCTTCGAAGGGGATACTTGTTTCTTAATAGTTAATTTGTTAGCATTGCCCTGCAGGCAGTGCTCTTCTCACACTTTTGAAAAAAAGTGTCCCTCCATGGGGCCTCCAGTTATCTAAGCCACGTTTCCCCACTTTCTATTTTGAGTGATGTCTCTCTTTCTTTCCTCCCCCCCCCCCCCCCCCTCTCTCTCTCTCTCTCTCTCTCTCTCTCTCTCTCTCTCTCTCTCTTCCCAAATCAACTCGTCCCTCTAAGGGTGGTGCTCAGGAGTATTTGTACTCGCTTGTTTAAGCCCTTGTAATGAACACATAGTTTAACATGCCCTTTTATTTCTATTTTAGTCAGTATAATTGGTGCTCCCATGCAGGCTTGCATGTTCCTTAGGTTTTGTTTGGAAATATCATAGCCTAGCACAATTTGTAGGTTTGTCTAAGCGTTGAGTGACTACTAGAACTGTCGTGATTCAAAAGGGTTCGGAATAGCTTGTCACAGTGATGTATGCATTTCACCTGCTCGACCATGAGCAAATAAATCTCGGTTGCCGGCCCTTCTTCATAAGCTTGAGGGGTAAAAACTTATAATAGTAGGGCTTGGTGCTATTGCAGAAGATACAGACTAGTCTGGGGACAGAGTTATGGTTGGTCTGGGGACAGAGTTATGGTTGGCCGGTTCTAGGTGAAATAGGTTGCAGATGCAGAGAAAGAAGGAATGAAGGCTTGCATAGGCAAGAGAGAGCTCATGGAAAGCAGAGGGAGGACTGCATGGTTTCTATATAAGGTCCTTCCTGACGCACTTTAGGCACCCACCCTTGGTCTAGTGCACAAGCACGTAGTAGGATTCAGAGATTCACTTGGGAAATTTTGGCTCAATTTTGAGATCGCTAGCTTAAGTTATAATCCCTAGAAGTTTGTCGGCCCTGAAGGTTGGATTCCTTGATGTGGATTGGGACCACTGGGGTTTAGTTCTGTTCAAGATTAATCATCTTTATGATAATGCCACTAACTGTTGGAGATGCTGCACTTGACATTATTTTTCCAGTGCAGTTCTATTTTTCTAAAATTTTAAGAAGGCAATATTTGTGTCAATATCAAGAGAGGATTAATATTAAATGACATGCTGTTTGGACACGTTTCAGAATTCATCCTGTGAAACCTTTGCTGTAGGCAGGAGGCCCAGAGGAGGTCCTGCTTTTCTTTTAGATTTCTCGTGATTTAGGTTGTTTCAGACTGATTTGTGAATTGATTGTAAATTGTAATCATCAAAGCTGCACCTTTCATAACTATTATTTTTTCCCGGTGTTGAAGCTCTGGCATGTAAATTCAGCTGTGGCTGCTAACTTGGTTTTTGTTTGTCATCTTGAAAATGTAGAAGCCAGGGAGCTGGTCAAGCTTTTGTTGTCAGCAGGGGCAGATGGTTGTGCAAAGGATTGCCTGAGAGGATATACTGCGTTACATACTGCAGCTATTGCAAATGATGTTGAGATGATGAAGGTATATCATGATGCCCCTATATGCTTATCTCGCTTTTATTGTCGGTTTCTTGGCAAATTTTAACTTTACTTTCTCAAGATTGTCTCTCCTCTGTGCTGTTGAAAGTCTCTCCTTTTGTGGGAGTATTTGGTTGAGCCCCAAGGCCCTTCCATGGCGCTAGTCCTAAAGTTTCTACCTGTATCTCTTTAGCTCTGGAGTCTGATGATTGGATGGTCTTTTCAAAGTTGCTGGGTTCACATCGAGAACCCTGTCAGTTTGTTCCTGATCTTGCCTTTTCATCTTCCTCGGAATTTTCTGCTCCCAAGTTCAATATTTAATATTGCATGCTTTTTAAAAGCCACTCTTTGCACGGTTTTTGAACTTTTTTCTTTAGGGATTCATCAAGCTCCTAATGTTATTACTTATTTATTTCCTATGTGGTTAATGGCATTCAATTTTCAAATAGTGGGGTATGCTCCTCGATTGAGTTGGTTTGATGTTTGTATGATTGGATTGACGATTGTAAGAGGTGAAGGAGTTCTAGAGCAAACAGTGTAAAGATAAGTGATGTAGCCTATCCCAAGTACTTTGAGTGACATTGTCATTCTCAAAACAAGGTTTTAATAATATCTGTACAGCCCTCCCCGCCCGCCGGGGCAAAATCAGACATCAGCCTTGGGTGTGGATGCCTGCTTTAGTGGCACCACCCTTAACTTTTATTGTATCTTGTTTTTCTTCAGTTTCATGCACCCTTTGGTCATCTGAAGACGTAAATAAACTTTGCTTCTTTCCCTCTCTCTCTATCTACAAATAAACACGCATGCACATATTTATATACACACGTTCATGCACACGTGCAAGCATGTATGCCCGCCTGCCTACCTGCGTGCTGTTTTAGCTTTCAAGTAGCAAGTCTGTTGAGTGATACCATACTGGTGTTGGATACCTGTGCTTTCATAATATGATTTTTAATTCTTGTGGATGATTTCCAGATCTCAGTTTCTGTAGCCTTCGTTATTACAGATAATATTGGATGCGGGAGTTGATGCTGATGCTAGAGATATACGAAATGCCACCCCACTGCATGTGGCACTTGCACGAGGCTCAAATTCTTGTGTGGGCATTCTTTTGAGAAAGGGAGCTGATTGTAACTTACAGGTATACATTTATAACATTTATGGGAATAGGCTCAGTAGATGCTGAATTCTCTTCAATTGGCTGTTTCCAATTCCATTGTGGTCGTTTGTAAGTTTTGGATGAACAGATTTAAGAGAACCAAGTTAAGCATGCTGCTTCCCAAAATTGAAATTGTGAAACCTTGCTGTTGTTTTGTATATCTTGATGGGTCTATTGTGTTGATGGAACAGAAAGAGTGTGACATTGTTGCTTTCCAATATTGAGGTTGTAATGATGGGCGGAACTTGGGTTTGTTTGGTATATATGTGGTGGTCAGTTGTTTTGATGGAACAGAAGAGTTTGACTGCCAGTGTAGAAAGATGCGGAGCCTAGAATTGAGTCAATTGTGGCTGCATGTTTCTGGTTGACAGTTTTTTTAATATATGAGTGTCTGCTAGGCGAAGCTAGATAAGGCTTTGTATACATGGCAATGACAGGCATATCATGAGAAGATGTGTCACAGAACCATAATTAGGGGAAATGGAAACGGGAAACGTAACCATTTCGGGGTTTCTGGGAGGGCTGAAACGGGGAAACGCGACGTCATCAAGGGGGTTTTAGATGGAAGGTGGGCTGAAGCTGCCTGCAGGAGAGAAAGGACTCCCAGGGATTGGATTGGGCTAGAAAACCCTCAAAATCCAAGAGTGTGAGGTCGAACGGGTGGAGGGAGTGAAAGATTTCAAGTGGAGGCTAAAACGAAAACGTAGACACAGAAAAAACTGCCCGGCGGAAATCACAAAATAGAGGGAGGGGATTGTTACTTGAAACAACCCGTTTCAGGCTTCCGAAACGCGTTTCAGCGAGCCGTTTCAGGGGTCTTACACAATGCACAGAACCAGGTGCTTGAACAGAGCATGGGATTTTGATCAAGAGAGTATGCACTATTTTGTATGCTGGACTGCATGGCTGGAAAGCTGACCCTGAATGAACGCAGCAAGGCAGGGCTGCATGTAATGAGTGTGAAAGGGGGGAAGGGAAGGAAGCACGTGCTGTCAGCCCTGCCAGCCCTTAAGCCAGGCTGACCAAGCTGACCTGTGTTTTGAGTTAGTAGCTCACCTGGCTGACGAACCTAGTTGATTAGTTGGCTGACCAGTGAGGAAAACCTGATTGGACGTGTTGCTGAGCCTGGCTGCCCCTAAGAACGCCTCTGGACAAGGATGGTCCATGCTTACTTTAAGAAACCCTTCTCCCTCTCCCTGTATAACACAGCTGTTTTCTAGAGGCTACTGCTGTGGGTGAGTCCATGCTATGCCAAACGGGCCACCAATGGAAGAAAGGATATTGTCTTGATGTCATCTAGAGTGAAATCGTGGTACCAGGGAGAGTATGGAAGTTTGCGAGCAGGAGGAAGGGCCTGGGAAGAGCAGAAATGAGTAGAAGAGACGGAGAAATGGCATGCAGAAGGAAGAGGAGGGAGGAGGAAGGGTTGGCAAGGAGAAGCTAGGACAAGAAGGGCTGACGTGAGGGAAGGTAGTGCAGGGAAGAGCAGGTCAGGTTGCAAGCAGCAGGGAGATCGTGTTTAGTCCTTATGTACCTGTCTTTACTTTCTGCTTGTCACAAAGAGTGTAGAGTCTGGCCTCCTGTGGCTTTCTCCCCAGGTTTTAGTCTCTTCTACAAGAGTTGAGACCTAGTCCAGTTCAGGGTGATTGTGCATCAGGTACATGGCGGAGTTGGTGTTTGTGTATCTGCCGTCGCTTCTTTGAAGCTCTTGCAGACCTTTCCCAGTATATTTGTGTAGATATGCATCCAATAGGGTGAGACTCGGAGCCTTGATAGCTAGATAGATAGATAGAAAGATAGATAGATAGACAGATATGGTAGGATAGATAGATAGGACTTTGATCTTAGATTTGACATTCTCTTTAAACAAGCCATTTGCCATTAGCTAGATAGATAGATACGTAGGCCATCATTTACATCAGTTTAAGATTGAGAGTCTTTGAGCTTAGATTTGAATTAAGCAGGCCATTTGCCATCTTTCTTGGCTTCCCTTACTTTATCATGTTTCTTGGGTTTTGGTTTGAGCTTGTTTGGAGCTCTCCTAATATCCCAAATCTCAGTGTCCTTTGGGTTGTGAGTTTTTTGCAGGATCTCTATCTTTGCGGCCTGTTTATGCAACTCATTTGAGCATGCAACCCATTTTGATACACCTTGCATATATCGTCATAATTCCATTCAACATTTGGTATGTTGTCTATGAGGCTATTGAACTCCTTTTCGGTGTCCCCCTCTTCATTATACCATCCATTCGGAGTCTTCCAAGTCTTATAAATATAGCATTTGGATCTTGCTTTAGGTTCCATAATCTCCTCATGAAGATCTGCTTTGTTGATTTGAACGTCCACAGGAGTTGGTAAAAGGAAAGGTAAGCAGCTATCTAAGATAGCAGCTCGAGTGACATCAGAAATGCAATGGACTGGTTGCTATGTTCCAAGAGCAGTGCCAAAAAATGGATAGTTGTACGAGTTAGCCCTAAACAAGCTAGGACAGTCATCTAATCATGAGGCATTAGCAGCCATTGGATAGACAAATGGCAGCCTATGCATGGCTTATAGTATATCTGTATATGAAATAAAGGATGTGGCATTCAACAAGTGCATCTATAGGCCCACGTCACAGATCCAAATGACATAGCTGAAACTCCTTAAGCTATCCTACCTATCCAAACAAAGAATCTCTCTCTCTCTCGTTTGCATCGCTGGCATCCAAACCCATTGCCCGTTCTTTTGCTCTAGGCAAAATCCCACGACACTTGAACTATATACGATTCAAGGTCTCTCTCCCTCTCCTCCCTGACCCTTGCTGCTCCTCTCCCTCTCCTCAGCCGTACGACCATACGGCCCTCCCTAGCGCTCCCCTCTCCCTCCCGTACCTCCTCTCAGCCTTGCCGCCCTCTCCTCTCAGCCTCGCTCCCTCTCCTCTCAGCCCCGCTTCCTTACCTCTCAGCCCTGCTGCCCTCCCCTTTGCCGGACGGCTGTACGGCCCCTCTCTACCTACCCCCTCGCTCAGCCCCCCCGCTCACCCCCTCGCACCCCTCCTCTCACCCCTCCACTCAGCCCTTGCAGCCCCTCGCTCAACCCCCCGCTCAGCCCCTCGCTCACCCCTCCCGCAACCTCCTCCCGCTACCTCTGCTACCCCCCCGCTACCCCCTCCTACTACCTCTGCTACCCCCTCCCGCTAACTCTGCTACCCCCTCCGCTACCCGCCGCTAACCCCCTCTGCTACCCTTGCTACCCCCCCCCCGCTACCCCCGCGCTACCCCCTCCGCTACCCTGCGCTTCCCCTCTCTACCCCCTTGCTACCCCCTCCGCTAACCACCTCCGCTACCCTCGCTACCCCCCCGCTCCTCGTTTTTTTTTTTTTTTGGGGCCCAAAAAAAAACCCCCCCGCTCTCAACTCCGACTTTAAAAAAAAAAGAAAAAAAAAGAGAAGCAGCTTCGACCTCCTGCACTCCCTTCTTTGCCCATTGTTGTTTCCCCCATAATGAAGGGAAGAGGGGGATGAGGACAGGAGACTAGGCGGGAGACCCTTCGATCCAAATCTGCATACACGTGGAGATGGGGAAGGGGAATGGTGACAAGGCGAAAACACAAAAGCAACTCAGTCTAGAGGACTTTAACAAATGCAGCAACCGGAGCGGTTTGACAGTGGACAGCATTGCGGCCCAGAAGAAAGGGGCCCACCCAAAGCCCATGTTGCTCACCACATCCTCGACCTCTATGGTTACCACCACTATTTCACCACCATCATCCGCCTCATCATCTACGCCACCTCTCTCCTCCCCCTCTCCTGCATCATCATCACGAGTCTCCTCTCCAGTAGCCTCACCACTGGCCCCACTAGCCACGGCTCCACAATACTTTTCCCTCGTATCACCTCCACCTCTCAGTCAGCCACCCTTCATCACCTCGTCCGGCCTCGCTACTCCTACATATCACTCTCCCGCCCAGATCATGCTGCCCCCACCCTCATTACAACCTTAGCAGCCCACCTTCATTCCAACTCCTCTTGAGATCCAGTTCCCACTTGGACTAGGACATCTTTGGCCCCCGCCAGATGCTTGGGACTCCCTTTTGGCTGAGATACACAGCATCCGGGCCCGTCAGGCAGAGCAGGCCCACATTATACAGGAGCAGGGCACCCTTTTATAGGGACTCAGACACGACATCACATAGCTTCGAGAGGAGCTCGGGACCCTTAGAGCAGCGCCTAGAGGGATCCCAATCACAGAGATGGAGGCACAGATAGCCACGATACAGTCGGCTATAGCAAAGACGACTAGATGAGTGGACGTGGTGAAACGGGAGCCCGCAAAGGCAACCGTTTCAGTCGCCATACAGGAGTAGCATCAGAGGGCTTCGAAGGCCCTCAACATCCGGGTACGATGGATCACGCGAGACAGCACCAGCACCACTACGATGTCCATGGAGGAGGCGATCACCTTTGTGACCACCACCATGGGAGTCCCCGACCATGGCATAGAGGGAGCATTGCGTGTTGGGAGAGATCCCAACCGAGAGCAGCCCCTAGTCATTCGCTTCAGAGATTCACATGCTCGACTAGCGACACTCCGACGTCAAGCCTCTCTATGAGAGCATCCCACCCTGTCGAGGATTTGACACCACTACAGATTGAGGAGGGACGAGTTCTTCTGCATCAGCGAGATATTGCCCGCAAGGAGGGGAAATGGGCTGTGGCCCGAGATGGTAGGTTGCTGACCAACACCGGGCTTCCACCCGTACCTCCTAGGGGGACGGGGCCTATGAGACTCAAGTTTTCGAGACCCTAGATTGCACCATTTGGAACTGTAATGGTACCTTATGGTCAGACCCAGGGAACTTCTCAGAGTCTTATACAAGTCTTTTACACAGAGACACACCAGAGCCCAAAGCGTCCACTACCGATAGTCAGTGGCTACACATGGGAGTCAGCCTTCAGGGATGAGACGAGGGATATAGGAGGAGTCGTAGGATCAAGCGGGGTCGCAGTATTGTACAGGTCTTCCCTCATTGGAGCCATCTCCATTGAGAGGAAGGACGCACACTCCCGATTCATGTGGATCCGGATCCGACACACAGACACCCGTGACCTTTTCATAGCAATATGCTACTTCCCACCAGACATATCCCACTTCGCCAGAGTGGCACGAGAGGAGGGTGAGACATCACCATATGCACCCTTACATCAAGATATCCTAGACCTTTCAGCTCGTGGGGAAGTTCTCCTTATTGGGGACTTCAACGCCAGGACGAGCACGCGCGAGGCACCACTCTTGGACTTTCGAGACGACTCTCTCATGCTACCAGACATGGACCTAGATGGAGCAGGTATGACTAGGACCTCATCGGACCGATATGGGCATGTTACACCATATGGACACACGCTCCTTGATCTGGGCAGGATGCATGATCTCATCATCTACAACGGGCTGGACCTATGGCCCTCCTCGGGTGGTTTTACTTGCTTTCCACCGGGGGGGGAGGGGGGGCACTAGTGTAGTAGATTACATCATGGGATCCCCTACCTTCACTTCATGTATCACCGACTTCACTGTAGCACCACTCCCTCCAAGAGCTGATCACACATACCTATTCTTCACTATTGTCCTCACACACCCCACATAGGAAGCACGACACCTACCACGACATACACTTTGATCACAGCCTCTCACCGGCCTACTCTGGACGCCTAAACAGACTCCTAACCTACATCGATCACATACCACTCATAGAGGACCGTGCTGCCTTGATTAGTCGCACACTCCACGAGGCTGTCCTCCAAATCTTTCCCCACATCACACGGTCCACTAGACCACCACCTCTTGGTTCTGTACCCTGCAACAATTGGTACGATGCGGAGTGTAAGGCTTATCGCCGACAGCTCCGATTTGAAACCAGATGTCACCTCCCGAACACACCAAACATGGTACGCAAGTATCGACGTCTCGTACGTCGGAAGAAGCAGGCATTTCTTCGTCAAAATGAGGAGTTACTGCACATCTTGTACAGCAGTAACTCTAAGGATTTTTGGCGGAGATTCCTTGAGCGTAGGTTCCCATCACCCCTCATCGACACGAGAGTCTGGCACACGTATGCACACCATCTTTATGATGTCCCACACCAGCCCACTCCAGATCTCATACACACACCTCGCCCCACCACTTGCACGATCACCAGAGGGGGAGTCAAGGACGCGACATTAAAACTGCATAATGGTTGAGCGAAGGATCACGAGGGGCTATGCAGTGAGTTTATCGCATATGGGATCGACATGTTAGCCTCGATCCTAGCAAAGCTATTCAATGACGCTGTTTGCCTTGGCTCCCCCGCACCTGGACACTCAACACCATCACCCCCATCCACAAGGCAGGGGATCCCATGGACCCGAGTAACTACAGGACTATCATGATTGGACACAAGATCTATGCAGCTGTATTGGATGCATCGGTCAGCCTGTTCGCAGAGATGAGAGGGCTCAGAGTAGACGGTCAAGCTGGTCTCAGGCGAGACCATGGGACTATGGATCACATACTTACACTCAGGAGTGTCATTGAGGAGGCCAGATCACGGAAGGAGAGGGTATATTGTTGCTTTGTGGATTTTCGCAAAGCCTTTGACACAATATCTCGAGCTCGTCTCATCACACGCCTACAGACACTGGGATTTGATCAAGAGATCATTTGGGCAGTCATGGCACTGTATGAGAGTCTCAGGCCGAGTTCGGACAGGCGTAGGTTGGACAGATGAGATCCTGAGTACCATAGGGGTCAAACAGGGTTGTCCCTTATCACCGACCCTGTTTGGCCTCTACATCGATGAGCTTGAGACTTTCATGGGGGCGTTCGGAGGGACCGGTTGCTCACTTGCCGGGATCATCATCAGGATTCTTCTTTATGCAGAGGACATGGCACTCTTGTCGTCCACACCCGAGGGGCTCCAGTGACAGCTGGATGCACTGCAGGCTTTTGGTTTATCCCATGATTTGGAGGTCAACCTTGGCAAGACTAAGGTCATGATCTTTAACACCTCTCGAGCAAACATGCAACGGAAGCAGGTTACTTTTACTTTCGGTGGGTCACCAATTGAGATCGTATCCTCATACACTTAAGGGTCATCTTCTTCGGCTCGATCTTCACGATGAGACCAGCGATGCAGGGCAGACTGAGAAGGGGATATGCCTCACTGGCTCGGCTAGAGAGACAATGCTTTCACTCCCACTTCCAGGACTCTCGGACCAAGGCTCTTCTCTTCGACTCCTTTATCTGACTAGCTGGTATGTATGGCAGCCCTTGTTGGGGGCTTGACATGTTAGAGATAGAGTGGACACGGATGGAGCGCCTGCAGATCCTCATGCTCTCACGGATGATCCGGGGGAAACCGTCTGTACCACATCACATCATTCAGGCCGAGTTTGGTGCTTCTCCACTCCAGCTAGATGCAACCTTTCAGACCATCACATATCTACATCGGGTTAGATCATATGGGGACTGCACATCAAGGAGACAGAGGTTGCCATGGTTGGCTCTCGATTCCTCCATGAGGTTGCCAGCAGAGAGAGATGAGCGATGACGGACTCACAGATGGTTTGTGAGACTAGGGTTCCACATCGATAGGATACCTCCTTTTCAGTACAGTTTAGATGCCCCTTACTCCCATCCACCATCCCGATTGGGCCACACACCAACCAGGTCATTCGAGAGGATCTCCTACAGCTATACACCTTAGGACTTGGTTGGAGCCGAGGGAGCTGCAGTGAAGCTGAGTTTCTACAGAGATTACTATCTTCATATTTCGGAGGAGGCATTCATCACACCACCGGGGTACACTGAGCTTCATATGCCTCACTCACTACGGATTTCCATCGGACAGTTTCAGGTATCATCACATCGCCTCCGCATAGAGAGCGGCAGAGCAGAGGGGATTCCTAGGGAGCATCGCTTATGCATATTGTGCAACTGTCAGGAGGTTGAGTCGGAGGAGCATTTTATTTTCAGGTGCCCAGTGTACTACGAGATCCGAGGTCGCTACCACTGCCTCTTCAGAGATGGCTCCGGGCTCCTTTCCAGATTCTTCACCTACCCAGATCAGAGATGCCTCGTGGCCTTCATTCACGAGTGGGTCCGACACAGAGAGTACTTACTCAGGCGACGAGGCTTGGCCACATCATTAGACACCTCTCAGAGTAGGATCACAGAGGTCTTTCCATCGAGTGACATTGATCGTCCAGTCTCTAGCCGCAGATGTGACAGAGACCTCGACCCGACGACCATAGCATGACACACGAGACATCAAGGGGGGACACAGATCACTCTGGGGGACCTCCCGTCATTGTTTAGACCTGGGATACATCCCATGGGAGGCATGGTGGCTTTGGTCTTGTGTCGAGCCTTGTCCAGGAGATCGAGACGCACGGCACACCTTGACGGGCGCCAGCGTCCCATCACCGGCTATGCACTAGCTAGGGCGACATGACATACGGAGGATTCCGCTTTGCTCCAGTCCTTTTCTTTTCTTTTCATTGTTACATCCAGATGTATTTGATTATGCATGATTAGACTTAGGGTTCAGCACGGGTGATGATGCTCGTTTCAGTAGCTCCACCCTTACTGTGATTTGTCTCAAGTTTTCTTTCAGTCTCATAGACCCATCGGACTTCCGAAGACTCTAATAAAATTTCTTCTCTTTCTCAACCCCTTAGATTGAGTGGGCCTTAAAGGACATAACTATTGTGGCTCCTATTGAGATACAACCTAAAGTGGTTCTCAATCAAGAATCAAGATTCTTATTTAAACACAGACTGAGAACCAAGATTCTTATGCAAAATACATAAGCTGAGAGGTACCACGGTATGGATCTCAGAGGAGCTCACCCCAATTTAGCTCAAGGTGAAATCCACAGAACTGAACAAAGTGAAGGACGCTCGCAAAGAAGGAAAATGTGCTGTCTACAGAGATGGAAAAGCACTTATCAAAGACTTTCAATCCAAGCCCAAGGACTCCAGTGGTATATGCACTTCCAAGAGACTCTCAGTATATAACTGATGTTGGAGTTTATCCTTTTTGGTGTGTGTGCTTTGTCTCATAGTCCCATGAGGGCTTCTGAAGACATTAATCTCTGTGTGTGTGTGCGCGCATGCGTGTGTGCATGTGTGTGTGTCTGTGTGCCAGTCAGTCAGACCGACCTCTGCTAAGACCCATCTGCTCAAGCCTCAAGCGTCACCCATACAGGCTAGTCATTGCTCAACCTATGTGTGATCCCACTGCTCATCAGACCCATCTGTTCAGGTTAACACTCAAGCCTGTTGTCAATCAAGCTCGTCTGCCCAACCATCATCACTTAAACCACTGCTCAATCTAGTTCTGCCCAGGCTTGTCATCCATCAAGCCTTCAATCTAGTAATATAGCAGGCAAAGGAGAAGAGAGAGGGTCCTCTCCCTTGACTAAGCCTAAGCTGGGCTGAGCCCCTACCCAACTCAGGGGTTAGTTTCCAGCAAATGGGTAACCTGAGCAGAGCATATCAGAGACAATAGAGGTTCTACAAGTGAATGTTCATACTCATTCATGCTCCTACACCAGTCCATTTGAAAAAAAATACAAGAGACTATGTGGCAGGCATAGGAGCATTTCAGCACCACAAGTGCAGATCTTTCAGTTGCAACAGGAGATTAAAGAGCTCAAGCTTTGATTTGCAGCTATGGGAAGCGCTGCTAAGCAAGACGTCGTATAAAGGATACTAGAAGAATGTAATAAATATAATCCTGCACCAGCTTTCAAGAAATAAACAACAATTGGACAGAATAAATAAAGAAGAGACGACAATGAAAGTCCTCCTATGCCCATGCCCATGACCCCCCAAACACTCCTCCCCCTCCCCCCGCCCCCCCTCCAATTCTTACACATCACACATGCACAAAGAGTGTGATTGTATCCTCTGTGTGTAGTGTGCGCTATTGAGTAGGTTGAAGTTTCGTATTTAATCATGAATGTAGGCACACCTATTATAACTACATATGTAGAAAGCAATGATGAATTACCACTGAAAATAGATCACTTTCTTTGAAGTGAGTACAGCCCCAAAATGAGATGTTTGTGTGAACACTAGTATGAAATTCAGTTTAAAGCAATGAGGGTCAGTGTATGCATACGTCGGAATAAGAAACGTGCATACTATAAATGTACCTTGATTTGCCATTTGCCTTATTCAAGCAATGCACAAGCACAACTGCAGATAAAATTGCATGGGAGTTACGGTTTCATGAATAAGCAACTGCTTTTTACCGTTTTTTGCTTTGTCAACTTGAGAATATGTTCTAGGTTTTCAGCAGTTTTGGACTCAAACAGATGATATTTAATCTCTTACATTCTTTAGGATGATGAGGGCTGCAACGCTTTCCATATAGCTTCCAGCTTGGCGAAGGTGGTAAGGGAAAATCTGGACTGGATAACCACTATGTTAGGGCAGGCAGGTGCTAATACAGAAGCAAGGACACACAGGCAAGAATGAACAAATTTTATAGTGTAGATTCTACCCATTAGCACTAATGAAGGTGGTGCAGTTGATGTTTGTGAGTCTATCAATTCCATTTTGGCTGCTCATTCCTTATCTTTACCTTATCCACAGTGGAAAGACATTGAAGGATTTTTTGGAAATGCTACCTCGGGAGTGGATATCAGAAGATTTATTGGAAGCGCTGGCTAATCGAGGGATTCAATTGACTCCGATTATGTATGTACTATTGCAGACATTGGTTTAGTTTAATAAGATGAAAATATAAACACATCTTGTCATGATTATGGACATATTGGGACGTTTGATATGTTCTTTCACAGTTTAACATCCCAGTGTTAATCATAAAAAATATTAGCAAATGTTAGTGTCGTTATTTTCTCTATTTTTACCTGTATTCAGATTGAGTTAGTTTTGCAGGTATGAACCTGGTGACTGGGTTAAATTCAGGAGGACCGTCAAGGTTCCTAAGTATAGCTGGCAAGGAGCAAATCCTAAGAGTGTGGGATTTGTGCAAAATGTTCCTGATAAAGACCACCTAATTGTGTCCTTTTGCTCAGGAGAGGCCCGGGTTGTGACAGAAGAGGTGATCAAAGTCATTCCTCTTGATAGAGGGCAGCATGTACGATTGAAGGCTGATATCAAAGAGCCAAAGTGAGATTCTAAATCAATGGTTTTTGTAGTCCTAGGAAGATGGGTATAGTTGGTTTTTTCGTTACTGGCTTAACGAATATTGACTTTGCAGGTATGGTTGGCGTGGACAGTGTAGAGAGAGTATTGGGACGGTCTTATGTGTAGATGATGATGGGCTTCTGCGGGTAGGTTTTCCTGGGGCATCACGGGGATGGAAAGCTGATCCTGCTGAAATGGAGCGAGTGGAGGAATTCCAAGTTGGGGACTGGGTTAGATTTCGGCCATCACTGACGACGGCAAAGCATGGGCTTGGCTCTGTTACACCTGGCAGTATTGGAGTTGTGTACAGCATAAGGCCAGACAACAGCTTGCTTCTGGATATGAACCACATTCAAGGCCCATGGCAATGTGAACCTGAGGAAGTTGAGCGAGTAGAGCCTTTTAAGGTTTGTGCTGGATTTCAGTTTGATTTCTACTTTGCTCCTAACGATAAATAAACAAATTCTTCAAAATATACTGGACCTGTTTAACTACTAACTGTGCTAAGCTGAGCAGTTTCTTTTATAACTATCTGGAGTCTAAAGGTTTTGCAAACTAGATTTATTCTCACTAAGCATACATCTTTTTGAATGGCTTAGGTTGGAGACCGTGTGTGTGTTAAAAGATCAGTTGCAGAGCCAAGGTATGCTTGGGGTGGAGAGACACATCATAGTGTGGGAACAGTCAGTGAGGTCAGCAGCAACGGATTACTTATGATTGATATTTTATGTGGTCACAAGTCTTGGAAAGCTGACCCAGCTGACATTGAAAAAGTGGAGGATTTCAAGGTCTTTCCCTTAATTCCTCTAGCTTCTCCAAATCTTAGCAATTACCTTGACTATAATCTATATCATGTTTTTATTGGCTTGTATAAGCTGGTACATACGTATGTTGTAATGTATTGAAGTTAATTGCTTTCTAAGACAGATTGATGAAACTGTGTGATGTGAGTGCCCGAAGTATTTGTTCGTATACAGTTTCCATGGAATCCAATTACTTAGATTCTTGCAGTATTCCTTCTGGTACTAAAGCAACATTTGTGTGTATAGGTTGGTGATTGGGTGCGTGTTAAGGCATCTGTGTCTTCTCCGAAGTATGGATGGGAAGATGTCACAAGGAATAGTGTTGGTGTGGTTCACAGTTTGGAGGAGGATGGTGACATGGGAGTGGGACTTTGTTTTCGAAGCAGACTATTCTCTTGCTCTCTGACAGATATGGAAAAAGTAATTCCTTTTGAAGTGGGCCAGGAAATTCATATCAAAGCGTCTATTCTAGAACCTCGCTTAGGCTGGTGTGGAGAGACATCAGCTACGACTGGGAAGATTTCAAGGATAAATATGGATGGTACTCTCAATGTACGTGTGTACTTTAGTCACTGGAAGTATCAATAAATAAAGGCAGAATAAACAATAGTAGAGGCTCAGCAGTGATGTGCAGGTCATAATGTGTGCTGTTGTGTATGGCAGCCTGTGTCTGATTTATGTTTTTGGGTTGTTTTAATGTTGCAGGTAAGAGTTGCTGGCAAATCAATCTTATGGAAAGTTGCTCCTGGGGATGCTGAGCGTCTTTCGGGTTTTGAAGTAGGTGATTGGGTACGTCTAAAACCGCACATAGGAATAAAACCCAGTTATGATTGGCATGGTACAGGAAAAGACAGCTTTGCAGTTGTTCACAGTGTTTCAGAGACAGGTTACCTGGAGCTTGCAAGCTGCTTCAGAAAAGGACGATGGATGACGCACTATACGGAAGTAGAGAAGGTAGTGAGTTTCAAAGTCGGTCAACATGTACGCTTTCGACCTGGTCTGAAAGAACCACGCTGGGGTTGGAGAGGTTGCACTTCTGCAGCAAAGGGTGTTATTATTGGGGTCCATGCGGATGGGGAAGTCAGAGTGGCATTTCCAGGGCTGGCTGCTCCATGGAGAGGGGATCCTGCTGATTTACTTAAAGAAGAAATGTTTGAAGTAGGAGATTGGGTGAAGGTGAAGGAAGATTTGGTAGAGCCGAAACATGGCTGGAAGTCTTTAAGGCCAGGAAGTATTGGAGTCGTACAGGGATTAGCATATGAGACTGATGTTGAAGAAAGAGCAGTCCTTGTTGGCTTCTGCGGAGAGCAAGAACGGTGGCTTGGACTACCTGATGAGCTTGAGAGAGTGGAACCCTTCAGAATAGGTGAACAAGTGTGTGTAAAAGATGGTGTGAAGCAGCCACGGTTTGGCTGGTGTGGGAATAGTCATGAGAGTGTTGGAACTATTATTTCCATAGATGCTGATGGGAGGCTCAGGACTTACGCATGTGCGGGATCTCAAAGGCACTGGATACTTGATCCCGCTGATGTGGAAATTGTGGAGGAGAAACCCACCTGCATTGGAGACTGGGTCAGGGTAAAGTGCACAGTCTCAACCCCTGCCCATCAGTGGGGGGAGGTGACACACAAAAGTATTGGTGTTGTGCATAAAATTGATGATAATGGAGACCTGTGGGTTGCTTTTTGCTTCCTTGAGAAATTGTGGGTTTGCAAGCCTGCAGAAATGGAGAGAGTGAAAGCCTTCAAGATTGGTGACAGAGTAAGGGTGAAGCGATCTGTACATGCGCCTAGATGGGGATGGGACATTGTAACACATACAAGTAGGGGACTTATCACTGGAATCGATGCTAATGGAAAATTAAGGATACAATTTGCATGGCAAGAGGGGAGAAGGTGGATGGGAGATCCTGCAGACGTAGAACTTGATCCAGATGCAATCTAATGAGTATTTGTCTGTTTTCCTAACTAGAGGAAGGATTGGGTATCTGGTAGGCCTGTGATTCTTCTGCTTCTTCAGTTTAGGTTTGAGAGAGGAATCACATTCCTACCAGGTCCTTCATCTACTTAAGAAAGCAGAAAAGGATGTCGATTGCAGAAAGTGTTACCTTATGTTATATTACCGTCCCCCAGGCAGGCAGTTTCACCCACTTTGTGGATTTGCTAACACATTTTGTCTCATGTATAAAGTGCCCTTCATATCATATAATATTCCATAGAGTTTTTAGAAAGAGGCTAACTACTGTTGTACTGAGGTGAGTGCTTCCATATTTGCTAGCTTATGATTGAGTCAATCATCTGCGTAGGTCAGGGAAAGCACCCCCTGAGACTAGGGCTTACTTCCATATGTTCGACACAGTTCTTTGCAATTTAATTCTTTTTATTATTTTCAAAAGCCTGTCGTTTGTTACGAGGTGCAGACGAGTTTACGTTGGTGTCCTGTAATTATTTTCTTTGTTATACAAGGTGGGTTGTAATTGGGTATGTTTGAGTATGAACATCCTTATTTTGATTTGTTCCAAGTAATCATTATAATCCTTACAAGAGTGATGTACAGACCGCTTATTTTTCTGGTGGCTGTGCTATTTTGTTTGGTGTAACCCATGAGAATGGAAACACGAGTGCAGCACTTGCAAGGCTAGTTTTCCCACTTTATGATTTTGAGGTTTGCAGGACCAATGAAGAGATCACAAATATACATGAAACAAGTGCGTACAAGTACTCCTGAGCACTGCCTTAAGTTCTGCCAGATGCAAGCGATTGTCAAGATGAATGGATGATGCAACCGCTTGCAAATGCAAAGAAATTTTCAAACTCTGTGTGTGTGTGTGTGAGAGAGAGAGAGAGAGAGAGAGAGAGAGAGAGAGAGAGAGAACCAAAATAGAAGGGGGCCACTTGGCAACAAACTGTGTGGGACACTTTTTAACAAAACTGTATGTAAAGCGCTGCCTGGAAGGAAGTGCTAACAAAGCCACCTGGTACTGCAGAGTAGAGAACCTGGTTAAGTATTTATGGGTTAACTATAATGCATGTGCTAGATGTCCATGAATGAAGGCAGAGATTGAAATTGATCTTCTGGAGTGACAACCTGAATAGTCGAATTAAGAGCTCACTTATGACTGTAGGCATTGATGAACTTGAATTGTTATTGGTTCAATTTAAGGGCGCTGGAGGCTAATGTCCGTTCAATTTTTAAGCTGGGTTGTGGGCATGCGCTCTTGACAAAAAGAAAGAACTGGTAAATGTTTATATGCCTTTCAAAAAATGTTTTTGAGTGAACCTTTGTAGGGATTTACTTGAGGATGCTCTCCTGTGAAGTGTACTGTTCGAACGCCAGCAGTTGGTAGACAGCAACTGGCCACTGACCACTTCCAATATGTGTACATTTTATCTGTATAAAGTTTCACCTCGCAATGTATTCCAAACAACGGTACACACATGATCATTCACTCACATTTAAGACTGGAGACTTGTATTTCATATTGAAAACTGGAGGATTTTATATGGATGTAAAAATGGCTATAGCGTAGTGATGAGTTGGGGGTGTAAGTTAGCCTTCGGTAATTTTTTGATGGAAAAGTGGGTCGAGAGCTTGTTGAGAGGGAGTGCTTTATTGGATGTTGATCTTCATTCTAGGAAATTTCCACGTGTATTCTTGCTCTTTTTCAAAATTTTGTTGGAAAAGCTTTTCAAAAAATTTGGACAAAAATTACAGCCAACCTTCCATAAAAAGTTTGGTTGACTTTATACGTTTTCATCCAGTCTTAGGCTTTCCAACGAAAGTCCTACGCCTGTAGGATCCATGGCCTTGTGATTCTATTGTGGCTGCTGTTTCTCTCCCTTTCCCTCTCCTGTCTCGCTGCCTTCTGTTGCCTCTTCACCATCCAAAGCTCCCTCGTCGTCCCCTCATCCCACCAGCTCCTTGTCTTGCCACTACCCTCATACCAGCCCAGATTTCTCATCCCTATTGCTCCCTTCAACCACACTGGCTTTACCACCATCCCATCCTCATCGATTGTAGGTGTCCTATCTCCAGAGCAGCCCACCACCTCGATTGTGAAGAGATTGTTTAGGATCCTTGCCCCGAGCAAAACATGCAGACTGGTTAGGGCCTTTGGTATGTTGAAGGTAAGGTTTAGCACTATTTTTTGGACACTCGATCCTTGTTTCAACTATTCTAGGTGTGACAGCATGGATGATATTTTGATTTACAGCCATGACCTACCGAATCCCCTTGTGAAGTTCTCTCTCCCCTTAATAAGACTCGGTGGCACACATTTGGTCCAAGTGTGCCTTTTCTTCGTTTGCATGGATACAAATAGTATTTTTAGTTGTACGAGCCTCGTCTTGTGTTGCCGCTCCACCCCAATGCAAGAGTGTTTTCAAGAACTCGTTGAAGTCGCCTTGCAAGTTCAACAATACAGTGGCAAGCAATCTTGAGCCTACAGGTTGTGAAGATTTGCTCGAGTTGCATGACAACATCTATTGTTGCTTTAGGGAAAAGACCATATTAAAGAGGTTTTTAGTGTCAGTTGATGGTCCAGCAGTCGAGAGAGTAGACGATTTTGGCAATTCCTCGTGAACTTTTACATCTTCACGAAGTTTCACATCCAGATGGAGAGGATTCAAGCGTTGCACAAGGCATTTTACCAAGTAATGGAGGTCACAACGTCATTCTGTTTGTCAACATATGTGACTATAAGAGCAGTAGTAGGAGAAATTTGAAACAACTCTTGTATTTTAGACTCCAATTCTTGGATGGATATAGAAAGCTAGTGTACCGTATTGATTTGTGAATAGAAGGAAAGTGGTGCAGTTTAGTAGCCTAAGCATTCTACTTATGCAAATTTTGAAGCTTTCTTGAGACATTAGAATTGTACGCTTGATGGGCTAAGTTGCTCTTTTGGCTGGTCTTTGTTTCAAAGCCATGAAGCTTGTTTTGAGAGTTCATCTAGCTAGGCCTTTTGATCAGATACTTCATGCCGAGGAGTACTCTTGTGCTAGATGCTACAACCATCTTGATCTTGACTTCCCAGGCGCTCCGAAGTTAGAAGCCGAGGTTATGCGAGTACAATGGGCAACTCTTGTGGATTGTGCCATTTGGAGAGAGAGAGAGAGAGAGAGAGAGAGAGAGAGAGAGAGAGAGTCATTGTTGTTGGGGTTGTATCCCTCGAAGGACACTTCCAGAGTATTTTGGTTCATACAATTGCTTTGTTTGGGTGCTTTCCTTGAATTTGCTACAATGTGTTTAGATATAATGAGTCTAAAGTTGAGAGCACTGAGAAATCTCTCTCTCTCCAATTTATATCTTGTTGTTGCAAGTACGAGTGACTTCAAAGGTGTCAATCATTTAACATCGCAAGCTTCTCATCTTTCCATCATTTCATGTGTTGGTTCTCAATTGATCCCTGTGATCAATTAGGGCCTTATTTGTTTTATAAACTACCAAGTTGAGAAGTTCAAGAAGATCTTGTAAGATGAAACTGTGAATTGTATATGGCTCTACACATGATAGTATATGTGAGGCAGTGTATGTCTTCCTCTGACTTTGTATTTTTGCCTATGCTTTCTTTGTCCACAAATATTGATATTGATGTAGATACAGATATTGATATAGATAAAGATATTGATATTGATATTGGAACTGATACTAATGCTGTTACTGATACTTTCTTTGCCTATTGGCATGCTACCATACAATCTTGGTATTATACGCTTGGAAAAACTCGAACAATAATTTGATTGTGAGCATAGAAAGGTGTTACAAATGACAAAGTATTGAAATATGGTATTGAAAGACAAATACTATTACGAATATTGTTACAGATACTCAAAATTGTATGATCTGAATTTCTCATCTTCTTTGCCCACTGGCATACTATTATACACCCCTTGTCTTATATACGTAGAAATACTTAAATAATGTTTTCTTCAAAAAACATAAAGCATTATTACAAACAATAAGTGCTAGCACACCTAAGGCTTAGTAGACTAACCACATCACTGTATATATAGCTTATTGATTACCGCCATAAGTCCAAACTTTAAATCCGATAGATTTTGCATATGTCCCAATGAGCTAGGAGGCAGTGCGCTCAAGCATTTGTGCTCTCTTTGTTAGAAGTCAACAGATGCTGCCACATGGTAGCCAAGGAGCGCCAAGTACGAGGGGTCCCACTCCCCCCCCCACAAAGGTGCTTTTATGTCCCTCTATGCAAGTCCAATGCAAAGGATACATTGGTCTCTAATGAGATCAAATATTCCTAGAGTCCTCTTTGGAGAGGTGGAAATTGAATTTGAGAAGGAGGTGGCAATTGGAAAAAAGTGCAAGTTTATGTTTAAGAGAATGTTATATGTCTAGGAATGCAACCACCATACCATCACTTGGATGCAGCTGATTTTAGAAGCATACATGGAGATCAAGTCAAGGCACATAAGAGTTATGTGCACGGTGATAGACCCATGGCACATCTCTAAAATTTGATTATTGGAGGGCGTGTAGAGAATTAACTCAAAGTCCCTTTGTTTATTATGAGGTGGATATGTATTTAAAAACATAAAATTCTTATGGTGTTGTATGCTAATGTGTTCGAGAATATGCCAATTGAATGAGCATGCGATTATTAAGCCAAGTCTACGAGAGACACTAGTTAATACAAATAACATCTGTGAGTGTGATGCAAATGTGTTCATGAGTACTTTGAGTACAACCCACTACCAGGTCAGAAAAAAATTGAGACCAAAGGACTCTTAAATTAAAAAGTAGTGGTATCCATTGAGTAGGGGAATTCTTACTGAGCTTGTGTTTCAGGTAAGTTGAGTCATGTGCTAATACTTTGTGTTAGTCTTTAACTATGCTCTTTTACTTGAACTTCTCAAAAAGATTTTTACTCTTCATGCTTTTGTTTTGCTAGGTTGAATACATTGCCGATCTCATGTAGGTCCTTAAACCTACTGCTAAGAAGGTGCCAGAGGAGATGAGAAAGGATGCACATCGAACCAAGATTCACAAAAAGTATGCTGATAAAATTATTTATCAAATATGCTATGCCAACTTCTTGGTGCTTGTTTCAAACCATAGATACTTTTGTTTAGTCTGCATACTTGATTGGATTTTCTATTCACGTCTATTTTTAGGGGCTTCTTTCATTGTTCATTGTTTTACATAACATACTTAAATTTGTCTTTATAATGGACTTTAAGGTTCTCAACATTCTTGATCCCAAAAATGGGGACATTTGGAAATCCAACGTTTTTTCTTTGTGCTATGATGGGCATTCCTAGCCACGCATGCCTCCACAATCAACCAAAAGAGCTAGCTAGGATGATTGAGGAGGGTCTCACCACATGGTATATCCAAGTATATTAGACTACCACTTTTGCTTATGGGTATTCTATCCCCCAAATGCCATGTGTCATCCGTGGATATCATGGGCCTTTAGCCCCCTTTTTATTTCAATATCTACACATACTTTCTTTAGGCACCACGATGGGGTTGGACCACACTGAGGCTTCTAAGGCCTATTTCCAACACCCCCCCATGGTCCAAACCACGAGTAAGTAAGTATCCAGACGCCTCAAATTTGACCCCCCTACACAAGGTCATCCCATCACACATGGAATGCAAGGGCCCTTCAAAATCTAGCCATTCACAAGCCAGCAACACACGCTGACTGCACAGGCTATTACCCATGTGTCAATCACCTTGAAAACTGCGCAAGATGCAGATTAGACTCCATCGACATCAAAGGTAGGGGGTTTCGTATTTGATGATACTGTTGAAGACAACTGGGCATTCTAGAATTGTGAACATGTTGTTAGAATTGCTTTGGTTTAGCAATTGTCTTAGATGGTTGGGTTCGATTGGTTGAACTGGTCATGTTTTAGGTGTTTATGATATAATTGTTCAGCTTCTTTTCTTTCTATTGTTTGTCTTTACTCCCCATTTTGGTCGAGAGGGGGGTCTGTTAGAATTGGTTGTATTACTCCCTCATAGGGAGGTCTAAGGTTAGCACTTTACATGATGATTGGCGGTTCTCTGTTTGACGAGGCTGCGTGTGATTGGGCCATACAAGTGGGCGACTATTGATTGGCTAGCTTATGCATGAAGGCGGTGTAGCACTTGGTGGTTTCAGGCAATGGCTTCTCGTGACTTCTACAAGATGCTGGGGAGCGAAGGAGGTCAATCTTTTTTTCCATCACGGACCTCATGAGAGTTGTGTGCAAGTCAATTCACTTGATTGGTGTCATGCAGAGTAGCTACTAATAAGTTGAGTCTGTAGAGTTCTTAGTCGAGTCAGTTTATTGTTGTACTAGCAAAAAGCCCCGTAGGATGAGTCGTTGTCCAAGTCGTGGTGTTCTCAATCATTAGTCATTTGTGAAGGAATACATACAAGACTCACGTTTCTTAGTCCCTTAACGGACAATACTAAAGAGCATGGTCCATTGTCCCTTAAAACTCACGTACTTTAGTTTCATTGATTTCATTTTCGCTTGCATATCCTCCATTTTTTGTGGAAGATATTTAGTTCGTCAAATACACGTGTTAGTTGTCTTTTCCAATAGGTTGGTGTTTTTTGCTCTATCAACCTATTCTCTTGCAAGAGGGCATTTGGATCTATGCATTCTATTGCATATGCTTGATCATGTCTTTGGATTCTTTGACACTCATTTGGCATGTTTTGATTGCACCAAACAAATCTTCATTCTTATTTCTAATTATGTATTTTCTTTGTTGATTGCAAGGGATTGTTCCTTTTTCGAGTCCACTGGCCAATTAAATTTGTAATTGTCTATTAAATTTTGCATCCTACGAAAAATATTAAGATTGCATAATCTGAGAGAGTTTTACTCATCTTAGTGGGCTTGTCCCTTTTTCAGGGACTCCACTAGCCCAATTAAATTTGTAATTGTCTGTCCATCTACAAAGATGCACAAAATGCAAAAGATGCAGAGACAATTACAAAGATGCATTGTGTTTGCACATCTTTGTAATTGTTTGTGCATCTTTTACACTTTGTGCATCTTTGTAGATGGACATGCAACTACAAATTTCATTGGGCTAGTGGAGTCCTTGAAAAAGGGACAAGCCCAACAAGATGAGAACATCCTTCATGGAAGAGGCAATCAAGGAAGAAAATACAATGATGCACGTAGAAATGCAAAATATGTATATACAAATACAAATTTAATTGGGTTAGTGAATTCCTTGAAAAAGGGACAAGGCCAACAAGATGAGAAAATCCTCTTGGAAAGGAAGAAACTAAGTATTAAGAAATAAAAACAGAGAGCATTTTGGTGCAATCAAAACTTGCCAGTGTCAAAGAATGCATATACATGATTAAGTATTATGCCGCAAGATGGATACATCCAAATGTCCTCTTCTTGCAAGAGAAGGTGTTGGTAGGGAAAGATCCAAATGTGAGGTAGAGTTATACAACACAATAGAAAACACCAACATGTTGGATAAGACAATTGACACGCACAATCATTGAAGTACTACTCAATGCCCTCCAAACAGAAATAGAGGATATGCAAAGAAGATGCTCATGCAATGGGGGTCAGGCTTAGATCATTCTTCGCTAGTGGGGCACATGGCACTACATTCAAGGTAAGGATAAAATGTGTGTCGAGATTGCATGCACTGTTGTACTTCATAAGGCAACCATTTCCATGGAGGGGATTAGAAGGCCCTTTACACCTTACTTTAATGGTGGGACATTAGATTGCTTTTAAAGGAACTTCTTGTATCATTTATACAAGTGGCTCGCTTTGGAACTTTTGGATCCCTCACTACCATCTTTGTACTCAGCTTCCTTGAATGTGTATACACTTGTTTTATAGAGCTAGCCTTTTTTATAGTGAATGTACTAGGGGTTCCAAGAGTTGTGCCCATAATACTACATTAGAGGAGTATTGGCAACACATTATAATGAGTGACCCTATAATATTCCCAAACTTGAGTGAACTAAAACATACATAAAAATTTTATAGGTGCAACCTCTAAACAAATTGGTGGACCAAGCCACTAGAGTTTAGACTCTTTAGACTTTTGCACAATATGATGACGTCTCATCAATGATAACTCTAGAGACTATTAAACTTCTCTTATCTAGATCATCCAATCTATATCCTTAAGAATCTTTTATATTATGTGAAAATGCATTGGATTGGTTTCACATCAAGCTTATTTTGTAGTTCATTTCAAGTATTTGTATATGCTAGAAAGCCAAATGCTCTCAAATGATCAATAGAGGGATTAAGTCCATTCAGTGCCTCTTTTGGCGTACTATTTTGTAGGATTGTACCAATTTCGTTGAATCTAGACAATGATATGCTTTCCAAAACCACAAAAACAAACACACTACCTTGCTCCAAGTTGTGTGAGTTATAGCTCCTAGAATTTCCTACATTTGATAGTTCGTTTTATTTGCTTGGAGCTATGAAGTCAATTTGTTTTAATAGTTTAAGTAGTTTGAAATATCTTGAAATATAAGTTATGGCATAACCTTTTTGACTTAAGTAGAGGCATAGTATTTCTTTTATCAAAATTTGAAAGATAGAGTAAAGATTTTTGTCTTTTTATGAATGTGGTTGATTTATTATTCTTGATTTTTGAATGTATATTTGTATAGAGATAGAAGAGATTCGTTGAGGGGTACCAGAATTTTGTATTTTTAATCAATCTCTATCTTTATTGGGAGCTGTGGATCCAAATTATTTACACCGTAGATTTAAAAAACTAGTTAAAATCAATTATTTTTACTTTGGCCTTTGTCTTATAAGAGGGAGGGATGGCATTAGGGCTACCCCATTGGTTGTCATCTATATCACTCAAGGATGAAAAGACATGGGTCATGCATCAAATTCAATAAAAGCTAGAATGTTGGAAGCTTTCAAACCTAGCCTTTGGATGTTTGTCTCCCAATAGTTCAATTTTCATCATTGTGTAGTTACAGTTTTATTTGTTGCCCTTTGCATGTCACAAAATGGCTTTGGATGCTTGTATTTCAAGCTATGGAATGTCTTTGGAAAAACCCAAATGATAAGAGAGTACTCATACTTGTAAAATTTGAGATCGTATGCTCTCCAGAACTGCATGGGGGACCCAACTTCTTGAATATGCACCATCACTTGATAGTAAGAAAAGAGACCATGCTCTTTATTTTAACTAGCAAAGCAACCATGGACAAAAAGGTTGGCTACCATGTCCGCTAGAGTACATATGGATGCCTTTGAAAACTAGGTATCTTATTGTAGATTGCGAACAAATCTTGCAATATTTGTGTTGGTAGGGGTAATCTCCACATGTTAGCAACAACATGGCTTTGGAAAGTGTGTATTGGATCATAACGCCGTTGCAATTTTGGGACCCAAAAAATCATATTTTGTTGTCTGCAAAGGAGGCAAATGTGTGGAGGATGTGATTAAGCCTTGATGGTACTCTTATGTCTTTTATTACAGCTAATTGAAGGTATGCTTTGGATTGCACTCATGGCCAATCGGCATAAGTGGAGACTTTTTTTTTTTTGCGCAAAAAGTAGTGCTAGTTATATTACTTGAAAGCGAGAGTACAAGAGGGCCTAGAGGCCAGCGGGTTGCAATCACAAAATGGATACAGCCCGAGGAGCCAAAATGCTAATTACAAGCCTCTCAGGGCATAATCATCGGAGAGTGGACAAACAACCATGGTGGGGGGGCGTAATGCCACTGAAGACTCTGAGTAGAGTGCTGGAAGAACAACTCCCGGTGGTCCCAGTCTTGAAGGAAGCGCCGTCTCTTTTCCTTCCCTGCCCAGGACTCCCCCTGAATCTGATCCCACTGACCCTTGAGCGTGTGAATGATCGTGCTCCAAATGTCTGCTAGGGTCTGGGTAGCAGAAGAAGCTTGATCTCCTACGGTCTGCGCGCATCTGGAAGTCCAAATATGCCAGCCTGCAATGCTCCCTATGATCTCCCAAACTGGGTGCCGAGTCATCACTCCTGCATCTGTCTCTGTTAGATGCCAAGGGAAGCTGTCCATGTATGCCCAAGTGGCCTGCGTGATGAAGACGACGGGATCCTGTCTAGAGAACTCATAAGCCAAGTGATGTCCCATCTCAGTGCTGCACCAATAAACGGCTCCCCAAGTGATCGGTCCTAGCTCGGGTGCAGCCCTCGCTAAGATCCCCATGACTCCCTTCCAAACTGTCTGCGCATGCGAGCAGCTCCAAAGGCAGTGCTTTAGGGACTCCTCTTGAAAACACATTTGGCAGTGCCCCTCCTGCCCCATCTGCCTCAGCCAGCTGCCAACTGGTAGCCCCTTGTGTGCCACCATCCAAAGGAAGTAAGAGATCTTCCTCGGCCGCCAGCTAGCCCAAAGAGTCTTCCAGAAAGTGCGAAGAAAGACCAGAGATATCCCCTGGGCATACCAACTATGTGCCTGAGTGGGTAGCCCGTGCTGGAGAGCCCCAAGAGCATGCCTACTCGTACGCGCACTGTAAGAGAAGAAGGGGGTAGGGTTCTTTGAGGTCTCCAATGGTGGCCAGCGCCACTCCCCTGGGTCCCACTCCACCTCTGTCAAGGAACGGCCCTCCCATATCCAGAGTCTCTAGTCTTGGTCCTGCATAATCAGGGGTTCTATATGCCACGTTTTCCCTTGCAGCCCTACAATGCGAAGGCGCTACCAGGGAAGCTGGGGGTCGATCATGGCCTCTCTGCTCTGTAGGCGGCTATCATCAGCGACGGAGAAGAAGTGGATCAAGGAGTCCGAGAACAGGCCTGCAACCACCAAAGGAATGCCCCGTGGAGTGAACTGTCCTAGCCACCTCTCATCTCTTGGGAAGAGCTATCCGGTGACCATGGGAATCATCCAACCTCCAAGAATGGTAGCATCGATCCTTGCTCACTGAGCCTGGATCCCATTTTCCGTACCTACTATTGCTGCCAGCTCGCCTGGGCTCAGCTGGCTGTAGACGTCCCTCCAAACCCAGAGCGAGCGCGCGGGCCCACGCGCCCAGAGCGCCCAAGGGATATGGGATCTCTCTCCAAGCTGGTGACCTGTATCATCTATCACCTAGCTGCTCCAGATCAGGAGCTGTCTGTCTATCTCCTCTCGGCAGCTAGGGGGAACCTGGGCGAGGCTATGTCGCCACTTCCTCTAGACCGAGACGAGGCTACGGAGGAAGGGGGAATGGGGTTAAGTCAATGGGGCAGAAGTGAAGATCCACCGGATAGATGGCTGCCAAACACCCCCTCTCTGGGGGGTACACGCGTTGAGACCATGCTGAAGCAAGAGCTTCCACGTCTGCCCTCCTGGGGTCAGACCGCAGATGACTAACTTGCCAAGTAGTGCCTAGGATGTCGATACAGGATCCCTCAATATTCAAGCCCACCCAAAGCGCACGTCCTGGGATCAGAGTGCCAAAACCACACACATGCTGAACTAGAGAAGCGTCGATGGAGGTACAGACACCCCCGCTTCTCCCCTGCTCGCCAATCGAAGGTTCCCAGTAGGTGTGGGATCGTCCTGTGAGGACCTTCCCACAAATATTGGTCTGAGACACTGAAAGCTTGTGTTCCTGTAGTAGGAGCACATCTACCCTTCCCACCAAGGCTGGCTGAAGCTCCTGTCTGAGCACCATCTTCCTGGGGCCGCGGGTTCCTGATGAGTGGAACCCATTGACGTTCCAAGAGATAATGCATATACTCATGAGGAGGGAAGGTGGGCCACAAACAGCTGTCTGCTTGCGGTCGATGTCAAGGTGGTCGGAGGATGTCCAGTGAGGCTCTCTCTAACCAGCTCGACGCCTCTACGAGGGAAATACTGTAGAATCCCGCTACCTCTGAGGTCCTCCACGGGCGGAGCCCATCTGCGTAGACCCACTCTAGAGGTGGCCGAATAATGACCAAGAGTCAGAAACATTGGTCTGTGCTGGCATCGGGGCTGCAGGTGGCTCAGGCGGAGGGGGGGGTTCCCTCTGGATCATGCTCGAGGAAGAGAGTGGAGCGGAAACCACCGGTGCTGGGGGGGATCCTGGAGGGGGTGGGGGTCGGGGGACCGAGGAGGAGGGGGGAGGGGAAGGAGGGCAGGGTGAAGAATGAGGGGGAGGCTAGCTGATCTTCTCCTTTCCCTTCTCCTTCCCCTTACCGGGCTGCTGATGAGTAGTGACCACAGGGGGGGGCTCTTGCTGTAGATGGGAAGGCTTTTTTAGTCCTGCTTTGTTTCCCTTCCGTTTTCTTTTGACCTCCGTCCAGCCTTCCCCTTCGGGAGGGGGTGTCACTGACTGGTGGGGGGGATCCTGAGTTGCCTGAATGGGGGTCTTCTGAGGTTCTGTACTCGTGGAGCCAGGGCAGGAGCGTGCTTGGTGCCCGAAGCCATGGCATCTCAGACACTGATTTGGGCAACCAGTGTCCAGAATGTGCTGCATCACCACACTTGTGTCCGTCTCGATCTTGAACTCCGAGGGGATGCTCTGTAGATCGAGGAATGCCACTTTGACATGTGGCACCCCTTGGGCTACCGTCGCATCAACGTAGGTGTCCTGCATAGGCCGGCCAAAGTGCGCCCCCAGGTCCTTGATGATCGGGCGAAGCTCGGTTGCAAGACCTGGGAAGATGAGGGTGACCGGATGGCGAGGAATGCGAAAGCGGGCATCGAAGTCCGCTATACTGAAACCCCTATACCATGGGACCATGAGGATGATCTTTCCACCCACAGAAGTAGGGGATCGCTTGACCATATCGCTCGCAGCTTGTGCTCAGGAGAGCTTGAGCCAGAAGATGCCACGTCCCATGAGTGCAACCTCCTCAATGTGGCTGTCCTCAAGGTAGAGGGTGGACTACAACCAGTCCCTGATGTCTGCTCGTGAAGGGGAGTAGCCAATGACTCTCCCATAAATGGATGTTTGGGAGAAGTCCGTGGCGGCCTGCTTCACCAAGGAGACCTGGTGCTCTGTCAGTGTTACAAGATAGGCTGATGGAGGGGGGGGTCCGTCTGGGCCACCGGTTTTGGGCTCGTGGCCGCCATACCGCACTGACTAACTGCGAACGCTCCAAAGTCGGGGGAAGGAGAAGGAAACGAAAGAGGCGAGGATGGGGGATTGGTACGGAGGCGGGGGAGGGAAGAGGGAGGGATGAAGAGGTACGGGGAAGCGGGGGGGGAGAGAGGTGGTGACGAAGGGGGGGGTGGCGGAGGAAGGAGGAGGAGAAGAAGGGGGGGGGCACTGCAGTGCAGGGAGGGTGAGAGGAAGGGGGAAAGGGGAGGTGTGGCAGCACCGCACGAGAGGGGTGGAGAGGAGAGGCGAGGAAGGGGGGGGAGAGGGGGGGCAGCGTTGCACCACAGGGGGGGGGGGGGGGCAGGAGGGGGCAGGGGAGGTGGTAGCGCAACGCGAGGGGGGGGAGGTGGGTGGGGGAGCTGAGTGTGGAGAGGGGAGGAGCAGAGCGGGGAAGCGGGGGTGAGCGAAGCATGGAGAGGGGAGGAGCGGAGAGGATAGGGAGGAGCGGAGCAGGGGGGGAGTGACGGGCGGAGAGGGGAGGAGCAGAGCGGGGAAGCGGGGGTGAGCGAAGCATGGAGAGGGGAGGAGCGGAGTGACGGGTGGAGGGGGAGGAGAGGGGGGCGAAGGGCTACACGGGAGGCAACGGTGAGGGAGGAGGTGGAGGGGAGGGCCGCGCAGCACGAGGGGGGGTAGACGGGAGCGAGGGAGGGGAGGAGTTCATAGGAGCTTCGAAGTTGTGGATCTTTAAGTGGAGACATTTGCTTTAGCTTGTCTTATTTGCTCCCATTCTTGAGCGTCAAATCGTTTGCATGATTGTAAGCTTGCTAGAAAAGAGAATGGTGAGTTGGTATTTCCAACGAGGAGACTCATAACAACAAAGGCATATCAAATATTGATTCCTCAACCATGGATATAATAGCATGATAGCCAGAATTGGGGTCACAACAACAAAGGCATATCAAATATTGATGACTCCACCATGGACACAATAGCATGATAGCTAGCTTTGGGGTCTCAATAAACATTTGAATTGGATAAGGTGTCTATGGCTTTGGGGTCTCCCTTTGAAGCAAAATTTTCCATGTGGCAATGTCTACTAGGAGTTCCTCTTGTGGCAATTTGTCATTGCTAGAATGAGATTGTGAGCTGCTCGAGGCAACCGTTGGTGGATGACTATGTCAATTAATCGAGAGGAGGTGGCACTGAATCATCATTAAGCTACTGGAGGGTGGTGGTAACAGAGCTATTGGAGAAATTCTCGGTGTGCAATCATGAGAGGGAGCAAGCTATGTTTTTCAACCTTTGCTATTTTCCATCAACAGCTTGACAATGGCAAGGAAGACTTGGAGCGTGCACCTCAAGCATGAGAAAGGCCATGGTGCTCGGCAAGTAATCAAGATTCAAGAAAGAGGTCATGAAAGAGACACCAGAAATGAAATGGTCAACTATCTTAACAAAACAAATGCACCAAATGACATGTATTCCATCTCAATAATCCACTCCATGCCTCTTCAGAAATACCACCATCAAAACTCTTACTAAGTGATCTATTGATCACATGCACTGCAGTCTTCATTGCCTCAGCCCAAAAACCACCACGAAGACTTGCATTGGAAAGCATACATTGCAACCTTTCGTGAATGGTGCAGTTCATCTGTTTTGCAACTGGATTTTGCTCTGGAGTACGAGGGGACATGAACTCCCTCTTGATCCCACGTGTATCGTAGAAATGCTTAAAGTCATGAGAGAGATACTCTCCACCATTGTCAGTTTGTAGGCAGTTAAGCGTTCTATCTGATTTATTTTCAACCAAAGCCAACCATTTTTGAAATACTTGGAACACACACACACATCTATTAACATGTACAGCAGACCTCACGGGTCTATGAGACAAAGTACAAACACCAATAGGTGACCTACAACATTTGGATAACTAGAGAATCAAGGGATGCACAAATCTCTGCTTCTCCCAAGTTATCATAAGGCATAACTACATTCTAATATTGTCATAGGATGGACTTTATAACATGAATTTAAGAGTGGGTCTTTGGGTTTGGATTCAAAGTCAAGAATTTGTGCTCGCCTATCTCAATAAACTGCCCATTTCCCTACTTGACGTGCAACCTTGAGTTCATTGTTCCTTTGAATGAGTTGGATCACAAATACACACACACACACACACATATATATATAGAGAGAGAGAGAGAAAGAAAGTTTATTAAAGTTTGCTAAAGACCGATGGTCTATGAGATTGAAAGAAAACCTGATACAATGAGCAAAAGGGTGGAGCTACTAAGCAAGCCTTCTAATGCATGCTAGAGAAAATTGTGTAGATATAGTCAATGGTATCATCATACATGTCACAATAGTGATTATATATCCATTCCTAGCAACATCATCTCCATAGGAGACGTAATCTAATCCAATACAATACGAGATAGTGCATAAGGGAAGGTAAGGGTACACTCGATGAGACGAACTAGGCAATGTAGGCAAACCTGTGATATATCATTGCCTGCTATCTGGATGAGTAGTCGGTTGTGTCCTCCTAGCAACTACCCGACTCCTGATGAGCGCCACAGTAACCTTGTCGGTTGTACCCCAGGTTTGAAAATAGAAGAAATGTCAATGAGAGAGAGAGAGAGAGAGAGAGAGAGAGAGAGAAGTTTTTGCAAATTTTCAACGGCAAAAAAAAAAGAGCTTCCTCAAAGAAGTTGTGCAAGGAGTAAGGGTTCTCTTCCCCTTAATAGGAAGAGTAGACTATACCATCGAATTGTGGTCGCTCTGGCGCTCTAACGGATGAAGGAAGGATTGAAGCCCCTCAACCAACTTGCAGTCGACTCAGAACTCCATGACATGATGGAGGTGTCCCAAACAAGATTCATATGCAGTCACCTACGTTGACAAGACTCGACAAGGGGAATGCAAAGGCTCTATAGGCCACATATCCATGCTGTGTCTAACTTGAACAAGCTAAAGGTTTTCAAGGCGAAGGCTAATATACTACTAGAGTACATTTTCTAGGAGTACAATAGGTTACATGCTTGTGGATTCCTTCTATTGTTTATGAGAAGGATCCTGAATGAAGACGGACTCCAAGGTAGTTCTCTAATGCTTTTAAAGGCAAATGCCATCTAAGGGACTATCACTTTATTGGTAAGGGATTCCTTCAGGATTTGAACGCAGAGAGATTGGCGTTTGAATGCAGAGAGAGATTGGCTATTGTCATGTTCAATAGGATTCAAGGAAAATTTGGTTTATTCTATCCTCTGGAGTGCCACATTCTTCATTGATGAAGTCTTGCACCATGAGTGTCGGGTTTGGATTCGCTTTCCAAACATTTCAGAGTTGTTGCTTGACAGTATTGAAACCATTGCAAGCACGCTTGGATGTGTGTTGTATGTCACTCTAATCCAAACGAAAAGGTCCTCTCCTCGTGCTTGCATCCTTTGAGTCAGAAGGCAAGAGCCACCCACCCAACTTAATCTCACAAAGCCAAATGGTTGAGAACTAGTTGTAGTTGTTTGGTTTGCATTTTCCCAGATGCATGCTACCAATGCCATCAATCATGACACTTTGCTTGCAACTTCCCTCTTCGTTCGAATGATGCGACCCAATAGGCTTGCTTGCAGGGACCTCATAGTGACAATATTGGAGAGAATGATGTGACCCAATAGGCTTGCTTGCAGGCACCTCATATTGACAATATTGGAGAGAAGCTAGAAAGTCACCCATCGGCAGGGATGGTAAAGTCTGCAATTGGAGCTTCTCCTACGACTATTGGGCTTCAAGAAGATTGTGAGTTGTGGGCTCAATGTTGGTACTCATGCAGCTGATGATGAAGTGATCCATCAGAAAAAGTATGTCCCTTTCCAAGATGGTACGATTGCGAGACAGGTAAGGATGGCCAGAAGTTGGGATCATTGGACCCTCACATGATCCAACGGACCTCAAGAATTGTTTCTGTCCCATCACTGGAATCTTTGTTTGCTAACGTGGCAACCATCTCACATCCAAAATTTTGCCACGTGGTTGCTGAACGAGCTAATAAATCATCACTGGAGCTTTCAAAGGTAGTGCACATAAGAAGGTAACATTCACGAATATATGTGCGCCATTACTTGATTATATGGAGGATGAGGATGCCCCCTCGAATATCTCGTAATGAAGAATATGAGCTGGAACGTTAAGAGGTGTATGCTTGGTTTGTACAGCATCTCAAACCTGATTTATGCGCTCTGGGAAGGTTTCTTAGGGGTTCATAGGGGTGGCTATCTTGGTTATTTCTTGGAGCCCGGAATTTAGTATTGACGAATTGCTATATTATGAGTGCCCCATATGCATCGATTTCCTGAATCTGCCATCTATGCTTGGAGATTCGGAACCCCAGATTCTCCCCGGCTTGGATATGCCTTTTTGACCAACAAATGGCCAAGGCTCTCCTTCTTTTGACTTTGAAGTCACAGCCTCATTCCCGCACTCTTGTGCCTAGGGAGCATCTAGGCCCTCCACCTTATCCTGCATGCAAACGGACGGGCTAAAAGGAAAGTTCATCCTTTCAACAGTATGACTTTGTTTTTAGACAATATATACATGATGGACTTCTCAACATGATATTGGCAATTGATCATACCATCACTCTTTCAGAGTTCATATTACTCAATCTAGACTTGCAAAAGGCGCATGATAGAGTTAGCTGGCAATTCATATTGAAAATAATGGCCAAACTCAGATTTGCTTCGGGCGTCGGGATTCAGCACAGCAGTTCATTTTGAAAGTAATGGCCAAACTCAAGATCTCAAGTGTGATTTGAGATCGAGTGGCTTGAAAAAGATAGGGTAAATCTGCTCTGTGCTAAGTCTTGCATATGAATAGATGAAATCCAACTGTCAAATGCTTCTCTAGGGGAAGCCATGAGTATGGGAGATTGCTTGGGAAGACAAAAAAGAAGGATGTGGGAGACTGGGAACACAAAAAGGAAGGCTGAGGGAAGTTGGACAATGAATAGTTAATTTCAAAATGATATTTAGGAATGCTCTTTATATAAAGGGTCCATTGCCCTACAAATAAAAACAATAAAAATTATCCTCCCCCCACTCCCACCCCCCATCTCCATCTCTCACTCTCACTCTCACTCTCACTCTCACTCTCACTCTCACTCTCACTCTCACTCTCACTCTCACTCTCACGGATTCTTTTAAATGTCTAGGGCTCTATTTTGTAATGCCACAGCTATTGTCTCTCTGAATGGGTACTATTATGATAAGAGTACGATCTTGCATCAGGGCTGTCCACTTGCTCCACTTCTCTTTGCTATCATCACAGATTCACTTTTGCAACAGATTGACTATCATGTCAATAGGGGGACTTTAGCAAGACTACTGCTGCCCAATAGTTCTTGGTTCTCAGGCTCAGTTTTTTGCCGATGACAACTCAAATATATTGGTGGCTGAGCAGGACAATATTGACAAATTTATCTCTATCTTGGTTGATTTTGATACTGTTTTGGACTCTAGAATAAACACTTCTAAATCAACTTTCTTGTATTTGGATTGGGATCAGACGCCTCCATGGTTGGCACAATACAGCTTTAAGGAGATCAGGGAGGGAGAATTTCCCAATATTTAGGATGCCCATTGGGGTTGAGAGTTTCAATGAAAGAAAGATTCGATTGGTGTATGCAAAAAGTGAAGGTGAAATTTTACAAATGGAGGGATAAAAAGATTTCCCTTGTTGGACTATTCATTGTTCTCAAACATATATTGGCACCAATCATGGTATTAAACTCCGCTGTGTTCTGTTTTTCACAGGCAACATTTGTAGAAATAGAATGCGTAATGGTTTGGTGAGACCAATGGCATGCCTTCTGGTGGAGTTTTGCAACACCATCGAAGGATTTTGGATGGCTTGTGTTGGAGCAATTCAAGGCACAATGTGATAAGCTGTGTTCTAGGTGGCTCTTTAGACTACACTCAACTACAGCCATGAGCGAAATTGGCCAAGTGGTGGATTGAACAGATGGGGGTTCTTGGATATGCTCAAGCTAGTCTTGGCTGGCAAGAAATTTAGTTGTCTGATTTCAAGCTCAAGATATCACAATCAGAGATTCTCAATCAGCTTGTGATAGTTTGGAGGAGAGTTTAAGTAATTCACAATGGACAGGCACAACCAGATTGATAGGAGACCAATCTCTTGGCATGAATATTTGGATTAATACGTGGGCATTTGTGAATAATGCGCCCGGTTCATATTAGCATGAGACTATCCAAGTAGCTACATGCATAAGGTTTGACTACTTGGGCTTCCATATGGAAGCTGTGAGCTCACCAATTTTTCTCAGTCATGAAGTTGGCGACACTGTTCGATCTGACAGTGAGGGAATTAGCTTTTCTAGACGCGACTCAAGTGGCCATCTAGTTAAATTAAGCAATGGGCAATGCACTTGCGCGGATGGGTCACACTTGAGGATAAAGATCTCACGTGAATGAGTCCGATGGGTTTATACATGGAAGAGGGTAAATATCCCGCAACTTGTTCAAATCGCTTGAAGAGATCATGCTCAATTCAACTCTGGTCAATTATGGAGCTCTTGCATCAAAAGGGTATGGTCCCTCACAGGCTTAATATGTTGTTATGGCTACTTGTCACATGCAAGCCACCAACAAAAGATAGGATCATAAAGTGGAAAAATATTTGCCCTTTCTGCGCAATCGGCAAAACCAAGCTTAAAAGCCATTTCCATCTAATGTGGGTGTGTATTGTTGTTCGCTCTGTCTGGCAAACATTAAAAAGATGGATAGCAGGTATACATATTCTCGTCCCACTTCAGAGGAAGGATATTATTCTGGGTGATTGAAGTCATTTGAATGATGCCAAAGCTCCAAGTTGCCACTTGATAAGAGCAATGTCTCTCCAACACATTTGGAAGGCCAGGAACCAAATAAGGGCCAGCTACCTTCGAATCTAACTCTTAAGATTCAACTTGACATTCTTGATACTTAAGTTAGTTGATCAGTATGTATCCAGTACACAGTAGTAGCACTGCAAGGTGCTTTTAAGTTCTTGAAGCTGTTTGTTGGGGAAGGGGGGCGCAAATTTCATAAAGAGGTTATTTAGATTAAATGAATTTGAAGGGTGACAATTTTTAGAAAGGTTTATAGAGTAGTACTAGCTTGGAGAAGACCACCAACCCAAGCTCCTCTAAGAAAAGTCTTGACTAGAGATAGTTATGTTCAATCATAGAAGACAAAAAAGAAGTCTAAAAGGACTGAAAGTAAGAAAAGCATCCCTCAACACTTGGCAACCTAACCTTTTAAACCCAAAATCTATGGTTAAATCATCTAGCACTTTGCCATACCAAAGCATCCTAAAATTGTCAAGAAAAATGGCAATGCCCTATGAACTTACCAGAAACTTTCGATATATAGATGCACCTATAACCCTAACTCCAAAGAGGCATTGAAGAACATATGATGTAAGCCACAGTTACATCCATCTTATGGCTCTTTACTGAATTAGAGGTGGAAAGGTAGGCATTTTGCCAACCTTGTCACAAAATACATTGGAGACTTGCGTTGGCATTTTTATAACACCAATGCAGCATGCATATGAACCCTGAAGATATCATCAGTGGTGGCCAAATCTTTTGAGCCTAATGTATATGCACACAAGCACGGTTACTGCAAATACTTTCCAAGTTGTCACTCAAGAGCTGATTACTCCAGATACCCATGGAACTACAACAGGTGCTGTGGGATGACTCTTTCTGTACTCAGGGTCATACTTTCCCTTGAAATTCAACTTAGGCTGAGTATCCTGCCACATAAAAGAGAATCAAGTTATGCAAACCTCTAACAAATTAAAGAGAAGACACTACCAAAACAAGGAGACAAGGACATGAGCATGCCCATTCGAGCATTGATTCACCTTGACAACGAAAATGGCAACAGTCAGCTTATGTATTGTGAGAGTATGTGCTTTGTATACAGCTGTAAACCTTTTATACAACCCTTTTGTCCATTTTTTGAGTTAGCCTAGAGTGAACCCCCGTATGGTGCGTGTTGTAGTAGCACTTCACCTTGCATAATTGTATTAGCACTTTATATTGCATAATCTGCTCTCCTCTCACCGATGCCAAAGTCCATCAACTTCAGGCTATGCTTTAGGTCTGAGCTTTTCCTTTAATGCACTTTGATTGGAAGGGGAATATGGCTTCAATGTGATGTTGCACCTCGGCATATTTTCACAGTTCAGTCTTTTGAGTGATTATTCTCGCTTTAACAGCTTACATAGGCCCATGAGCTGCATTTATCTACAAATATCTCTGTAACCTACCTCAGAACTACTACTGTCACAAAGAGGAGCAAATCGAATTGTGATAATTCCCAATGCACTGTGAAATTGCCGCTGTAGGCCAAAAAACAATAATGTCCAACAAAGAGAATATTCCTTCAAGATGGTCAGAGGAAACAGTAAAACCACCCTCCAAGTCTCATATGCAACATTGATCTACGCTCTGCTGGCATGAATTCTGATCGATTCAGTTTAAAAGACATGGACAGTTGGAATTCAAGATTAAAGATCAGTAAAAGTATGAGAAGTGCAAGTTATACCTGCTTCAGCCAGCATTCTTGATGCTTATGCTCATATATGTCAGGAGAGTAACAACCCCCTTCCTGTGGACAGTAAACCCAAATATTGCATTTCGATTGATCTGGTTTGGCAGCTCGTGCCTGGTCAAGACATGCCTGGCAGCAATCTGCTGCACTTTCCACATGGAAGGTGAGACCCCATCGTACAGCCAACCCAGTATAATCTGTGTGTGGTTCACCACGGCACTCGGGAGGCAATGCCCTGCCAGGAATAATCCCATCCTCTACAAAAGACATAGCATCAAAAAGAAAACAGGGAGTGATTTGACTATCATTCTCAAATTGACTAAAATCTATGCTCGGAACCTTTGGTTCTTAAAATTGCACAGTACAACATCAATGTAACGACAGTGTAAGATGTCCAACATGCAAGCAAATTCACAATCACCAGAAGCCAATTCTTTCATGCAATAATTAGCAGCCTCATTCCAACACAAGGTCTCTAGAGTCTAGACTTGTATGCAAAAAAACCCTACAAATGCATCTACTTCCAAATTCAATCTCAATCCTTCGACAAAAATACATTCACCGCTGCAACGTGAGAGAAAACATCAACAGTTAAACAGGGAGTAAGGATCGAGACATTTCACATTGACACAGTAAATATTATGCACCCCTACCACTCTCAAAATCAGATGGAATTTCCTGTGCCTGCTCAGTTGGAGGATCAGCTCCTATTTCTTCCAGCAAGGAGCTCCAACCCTCTTCCAAAACTGCAGAAACAGATCCAACATCCCCGAGATGACGACATATCAGCTGGAATTACCTTTCCATCATGGATATATCACAAGCATTTAGCAAGAACGAGGTATGCCCTAACTGCCCGTAATGCAAGCTATTGTTATAGGTTGCAAGCAAAATAAAACCTACTCATCTTTAGCCGTGTTCGCAATCATCATGTGTCGTGGCAAGTTGATAGCCATACCCGCAGCTTGAGCTTCTCGTTTTTCTTTAGAGGTATCTCCATCATCCTTTTTCCTTTCTTCTCGCACCTTGATTTCTTCAAGCTTCTTTTTCCGCCATTCTTCAAGAGCTGTTAGAATTATAAGCAATTGAATTTCAATCAAGAGTGCAACCTCATTGAAGAATCTTGACCTACTGTTGTCTAGAAACCATGATTCCAACACCACCAGGTTAGTTTTTGGTGTGCTGCAGCTAAACAAAACAAGGCCCGCTAAGGCCCTGCCTTTTGGAGTGACCATTAGAAGTCTAAGTGTAAAGAAGCTCCATAAATATTTCCAATAACTTGTAAAAGGGAAACGATGGGTGTAAATTGGAAAGAAAGGAAAAGAGAAAAAGCAAGTGAAGGTGAAGGAATATGGGGAATGGTTGATGAGTGAAAGAGAGGAGAGAAAAGAGGTGAAAGAGGTGTGTGGTGGATGGACCATTAAATAAAAGTGGGGACGTGCCTATTTTGGCAAGAGTCATATAAAGGTGGTGTCATACAAGAGACAAAGAGAGCTTCTTTCTTTGGAGAGAAATACCTAATAAAAGACAAAACCATTTAGGATCAAAAGACAAGAACGTTTAGGACCTCCACAAGCAAACAAAAACCTTTAACCCTAAACACATTTGAAACTCTTAAACTACTACTAACACACACTTTAAAGCTCATACTAACCACAATTTGCATGGTCAAATTGACCAAATGAACTAACTTCAAAACTATGGACCTAAAAACCAAAACATCCATTAGGACCCTTGCAGGGCCCAAAAATCCATGATCCCAACCATCCAAGCTACTTGTATCCTTTGCAATAGCTAAGAACAGATCGTGGAATATGATAGGTGTCTCATGCACCCCTGCAAGGTGCAATGCAACACACTAAGCTCATCATCAAGTGCACAATGTTCAGCATTAGTTCCAAAATCAGGATATTTTATCATATGCCGTTGCCCTGTTGTGAGCCCTAGTCCAAGGAAGTCAGGCATGAGCTACGTAGGTCTGTTCCCAAGGTTGGTAGGCAGGCCAAATGGCCAGCCTGTGCTGACCAAACAAGGCCGGACCCGTTGGGCTGACCAGGTTGGCTGGTTGGTTAGTCTGTCAACCAGCTGATCCCGTCGGCTGGTCTAGGCCCTATAGAAAGGGCCTCAGGCCCCCATTTTGGGCATTCAGCCATCCACTTCGGAACCCATCACTTACAGTTTGCTGCTCTATTCAGCCATCCAGTATATCTCAGCATCAGCATGGAGATCAGGGTGTCTCCTCCTCAGTAGTCATCTAGCATCAGCTACAGCGCACATGATAAGGATTCGTATCCATTTTGTATCTTGTTGCAGTCAGTCAGTTAGGCATTTTGCCAGCATTTGTAAATTATAACTAAGCATGTGTACAATAAAGATCTTGTGTATCCTTGGTGCTTGAGTTCTCTATTTGCATGTCTGCTATACGTGTGCACAGTGAGCTCTTCAGAAGGGTGTGTCCGTGCTCTCTCGAAGAGTGTTCTTTGTATTTCTCAATTCTCCAAGTATAAAGAAAATTCTCCCCTAGTTGGGGGAGGGGGCCCTCCGTGGGTACAGGGCCCCAATTGGTTGTTGACTCTACTCTTTCTCTACCCTCATCCCCTTTCTCTCTCTATGGTAAACAACGCTAATTCCTCGCTAAAGGTTTAAAGAAGGTCTTGCTGTGAATTACATGATTAAATTACCGTTGCATGTTACAAGCAGAGCGACCTGGGGCCCAGGTCAGCACCTAGGATTGACCATAAAAAGCCTGGACAGGTCAGCTGAAGGGGTGGATTAGCCCACCCTCTGGTGTCAGCCCAGATAAGAAGGGACTCCTCCATGTGGGGCTAATCTACAGTGCCTGGTCTGCCAGATAGTAGACCAAGTCGGCCTGTGAAGATGTTCAGCTTCCTATGTGAAGCATGAAAACACACATTGTTAAGAGAGATCAAAGTTAAACGCATATAATGTTAAGGTGGATGGACTTTCACCAATCGTGGGCAAATAGATGCTTGGCTTTCTGTGATGGAAAGCAACATCAAGACCAAGGCCCAACAGACAATACATGGCTAGGCATGACCTCATAGTAGTTAGTAAACTCTAACAGGGGCAGGACGGTGATTCCAAGGTATGTATCCCCTCTACACTGTCTGATAAATCCAGCAAATTTCCTTGAGCATGATATTTGTCCTGGTGTTCTCAGCTAGGAGAATGGAGGATGAAGACTTTTTGGGCAATTGAAGGGGGAGCCTTCAATGAAGAGATTTAAACACCTGCTACTTCATAGTTGTGCGGTTAGAGTCATGGGCTTCAAGAGGAGACTATGGCGCTAGCAGAGGCAATCGGGCCATTTCATGGAGGAACAATTGCAATACATTGGAGAGTTGTTGTAGACCGAGTCAAGGACTTAGTGTCAGAGACTGAGCCACATGTAGCGGAGAGTATGTGGTCCCTTGGAAGACTCCAAGGGTTTAATGCTGAGAGAGGCTCATTAGAAGCAGAATCGATCTAGTTCAGGGTTTCTAGAGGGGGCTATGTGGAGCAGCCACAAAGATCCCACTACAAAGGGGTGTGGGTGAATGACACGTGGATTGAAACATGCCCTCGCTGCATCGTATTTGGCAAGATCCAGACTATTCCTAGTTTATGAGGACAACAACTAGATGGTCGTCAATCTACTCAAGGACAACTTGATCACCGGTGGAGGACACTGGATGGCCTCACTGCAGAGCCTAGGCATCTCAAAGATTTTTGCAGGTTCGTGACTGAAGTTGGTATTGACACAATTGGTGGGTACTACGAATCTGGTTGAGTTGGAGATTGGGATGCCAGCTTGTCAGTTGTTTGAGAATGCGGTTTCTTCCTAAGTCAAGGGGGATCTAGATGGCTCAGCAAGACGCTTTGCAAGGTCGCTGCTTCTTCAAAAGGTTATAAAGTGATGTCGTACATTGGCTCAGATGGTTCATGGAAAAGATGAAGTGGTTTTCTAAGGACCTTGTATTCCATAGTGGTTCGAACCATATGGAGGTTTTGTGCCAGGGCTGCCACATGATCAGCAGCCATGACCCAGGCACACAGGCTGGGCAGCCCTAGAAAAGCAGCTGAAATGGCTGGCCTAGAGAGGCCTCTATAGGGCACCATGACGGTCCATGAGTCTTGGGATGGACCCAACCAAGGGCCACTACAGAAGCCTGAGGTTGAGAGTATTAAGGACTGGGTTGGGAACCTAGGGTCAGCCCTTATGGCCTGGATAGGTCAGCTGAAGGGGTGGGTTAGCCGACCGTCTATGATCGGCCCTAATTTGAGAGGACACCTCCTCATAGGTCAGTCTAGATTGGATGGCCGATACTAGACCAGGTCATGAAGCTTACATCACTTTTTCACTAATGGTGTACGCCCTATCTCCAGGTGCAGAATAATGACTGCTAATTGGAGATAGAGAGAGAGAGAGAGAGAGAGAGAGAGAGACTCTGTTACCATGCATAAGACACAGCATGGAACACATAACTGGAACACCACGGAAGGCTGAGAGTATTCTAACAACTATCTTTACTCTGGTTGGCCTTCGTAATCACAAATGAGACACTGAATACACCTTAAGCCTTCTCTTGATGGAGAGGGCATCTGATGGGGAGGCTGGATCTTCTAAATGTACAGACTAGGGTCTACAATATGCATGCACCATTAGGAAATACCATCACTAAGTAAACCCCTAATTCTTCAATGTGAACGTGGGTTCAAGGACTCTAGAGGCGCATCCTGGGCTCCTTTTATGGATGATAGGACAGCAATAGGTTCCCGTACCTTGAAGGATAGGCCACCTTGGCAGCTCAGCGGAATAACCAGACTCCCACAGGCCCGAACAACACTGCTTTCTACTCAAACGCATCTATCTTTGCAAGTTTTGATAGCAAATCTTTTTGGGGTCTCTAATGTAGGATATTTATTCTAGCTTAGTTCCAACTGATTTGGATGTAGCCAGCTTGAACAGGGTTATTAAAATATTGCAAATTTTCCCACTGATGTGGGATTTCTTTTAATTGAGCCTTCAATTAGGGCCACATGAATGAACTTCAGAGATCCGACATTGAAGTGACTTCCTCTAATGCTCGCAATGAAATTCTTCCTAGTAGTGAGCCTGTTCCATCCGAACACCTGACCGAATCATTGATTCGAACAACGTGGTGTTTATATCATTTCCGGGCAAACATGTATTATGAGGTCCGGTCCCAAACCTGCGGATAGCAGATTTATCGCAACTTGCACCAAGAAATACTACTTCTCTTGCAGAATTTTAAATGAATCCGCTCGAAAGTCCAGCGGGAAGCTAAGGATTACCCGCAAGCAACTAAGAATTAAACTTTCCCTACTTTGACGCTGATTCCACAAATGAAGCTCTCGACGGAAAACCAAACCTTACATCGTACGCTTGAAGAACACATGGTAACTTGACAAAACATGCGAACATCCTTGGCGGGGCAACATCCCATCTGCTAAAGAACACATGCTAACTTGACAAAACATGCGAGCATCCTATATAGTGCAACTGCTGAAGCGAAGGAAGGCACCTTGCTGTTGCTGTTGGCTTTCATTGCCTGCTGCTCTCAATTCCTTCAATCTCTCTGAAAGATCAGAAGCCATTTTCTCCTTCATCGCTTCAATTCGGTTGTACTTAAGAGCTCCTGCTACTGATTCCCGTTGAATTTCTTTCACCTGCCAATTGCAAGCCGACGAGACAATGTATATACTCTCGTCCTTAGAACGGAACCCGACAGCGGTTGAGAAACGACAAAGAAAGCTCCTCAAAGAACTTACTCTCTTGATGAGATCCACAGGTTCAGCAGCTTTCCACACTTCGACGGCTTCGCTTATGCGGCGCAGTTGCGCTTCCGTGTATCTCACAGCTGTAAAGTAAAATGTACATCGTTATCTTGAAGGTCAAAAAAATAGGTTTGCAAACCATGCAGCCCTCTCACTTGCGTGAGCTATTAGATCTGGGCTTCACTGAGGTTTCGGACATCAGTATTTGCTTTCCATGCGCATAAGGAGAGCAACGCAAACCTTTTAGAGGAAAGTGCAGGTTTTGCCGAACCATCCCAAGTGCAGGGGTTGCAGGAGAGAAGAAGTAGAGCGGGCTGAGGAGCAGTTGCAGCACATAGAGAGCGGCCAGGATGTTGCAAGTGCAGACAAGGGCCGTGGCAGCCTTGTAGGAGCAGCGAGCACGAGAAGACGAGTCGGAGATGGTCTGCGCCATGGGGAAGCTAAAGGGAGGCCATGGAGGAGGGAAAACAGCAACGAAAGCTGCGAGATGATCGTGAGGAGAAAAATGCAGCAATGGCTATGGCGATTGGAAGGTCGCAAGCTCAAATTCTTTGAGGAAGCATCAGTGGACTAGTTAGCTAATCACTCTTTTGTCTTCTTATCCCGCTTGGTAGGCGTCCTCCAAGAGTGGTTTGGGCATTGCGCTCCCGATCCCCTCTGGAGATTGGGGCCTCCTGTCTTGGCATGTGGTTGTGTGTGTGTGTGTGGTGTGTGTGAGTTGAGCATAGCTGTGGACCCTGTGCCCACCGATCCACGGTGGGTGCCCCTCAATAAGACCACTAGTGAGTGAGTGGGGGGTGGGGGTGTGGAAAAAAAGAAAAAAACTTGCAAAGCACCATCTACAAGCTCGTTTATTCATGCTCTCAAAGAGAGGTCCACCTTACTGGCGCCTTGTGATCGATCCAAGGTACACCGTACTTTTCTTACACCTATATCTCTACCAACATATGTGTGGGTTTTGTGGCAATGTGATGCCTACTCCAGAAGCTCTGATCACTTGAGGACTAGTTCTAGTATGGTATGGTATAGTGTGGTCTCAAGTGGTATAGTCTAGTTTTGGTAAAAACCCATAACCTTGAACCCTCTAGGCTAACTTACTCCAATGGGTACCCTCTACACATGCTGTGGTGAAGCTTCCCCTTCACAATTGTTCCTGCCACAATGCACTAGCAAATGACATCGTTTACTGAAGCAAAGATCCAATCATGATCTCCATGTCACATCCATGTCTCCAATTTCCCCCCTCGTGTGACCCAATAGTGACATGTCTCCCTCCCACAATAAAAATGTTTGTCAAGCGACAAGTATCCACTTTTCCACTCTTAACTAGCCCTTTGGCACTTAAAAGGGCTAAGCCCAATCTTGGTTTTACAAATATCACTGCTTAGCTACCAGTTTTCATAACAGAATAAATCTCCAACCACCTTCTTTTTCCTAGGAATTACTCAACTACTTATTCAACTTCTTCTCAGAGGTTGCCTCATCAAAGTCCTTTGGCCCACCACCACCCACCCTGCCTTCTTTTACATACTCAACGCTAGTAAACATTGTTTTAAGTAGACCTTTATTTTCTTTGCTCTTCCTTCTTGGTCCTCCCTTTTTGAAAGTTGACACAAAGTAGTGTTGTCTAGCTAATATATTCACACGAAACATTTCTTGGTTAAATTGAGTATCATAAGGTAAGACTTTGCTTCATATGTCAAAAGAGGCTTGCCTTGATGAGTTAACGTAAACAAAAGAGGAAATACTAAGCCCAAGAGTGGTGGGATTCAAGAATTATTCAAGTATACATAACAAAGCCCAAAGAGTTCTTTACACAACTCAACTGGGGACAGAGAAGACAAAAAACAAAGCAAACTGATTAAATAAACTTACACAGAGTCAATCTAAAGCTATTGAGATAATAGAAAATGTTACAAACCTATAATGCTAAAATGAGAAACCAAACAACTAGAGAACACTACTATAACAAATGAGGAAAGTGACATTTTTAAAATCTTGTTTTGTGGCTTTCATTGCTTTGAGTGGGATTCTACTGCTCTCAATTTTTTTTGGGGTAGAAAATACATTTTATAAATATTGAGAATAAAATATTTTACAATGAAGCTCATAGTAGCCTCAAACTCTCACGAGGGAAACAGACATTTTTAAAATCTTGTTTGAATTGCTTTGTGGCTTTCATTACTTTGAGTGGGATTCTACTGCTCTTTGACTTTGACTCTAGTGCTCCTATTTTATCTTTGCCACATCCCCCAAAAGAATAGCCTTCTAGTTTATAGGCTTCCCTAACTGAATTTGTATAATTTAATATATTCTCCTAGCATGCGGAGGGCATGTGGATAGGCAACAAGCAAGTGAAAGAAATCCTCTTTGTGCCCTGGGCATCTTTTACACATTCCATCCCCTTTGCCTATTCTCTCTACCTTGCAGTTTGTCTAAATGTCTTTATGTAGGATCAGCCACAATAAAGTAGACACTTTCTCTGGTATAGTTTAAGCCACACCTTTGAAAATCTAATTTTCTAGTGAGTTTCTAGCATTGTTTACCGCTTGCAATTTTCCATCTACCATTCAAGACCCTAGACACATCCTCTATGTTTACCATTCAAGACCTTAGGCACATCCTCAATTTCTAGCATTGTTAACTACGTGCAATTTCCATCTACCATTCAAGACCCTAGACACATCCTCAATGTCAAACTTAGAAGTAGGAATAGGGAAGAAATGAGAAGACACATCCTCAATGTCAAACTTGGAAGTAGGGATAGGGAAGAAATGAGAAGAACTTAGCTAGTTGAATTCTTTTTTGAAGAAAACGAAAGTACCCCTTCCCATTGTGTGCTACGAGCTCAAAGACTAATTTTCTCATCACTAGTGGCTAGTCCTAGTTAATGAGTCGAAACTCCCTCATGATTTGAAGCCAGAACTTCCACGTAAGGTCCTCTTTTTTTTTACTTTAATTGTATATGAGATCAAGAGATAAAGCACTTCCCCTTCAAGAGGTAGCATCCTATTTTTGCCAAAGGTGTAGGATGAGTTTGGAAATTTTACCCCTAGCTCTTCCACCAAAAATATTTTTGGTATCCTTCCAATTCTTTTGACATCTCCTTTGCCAAATTAGTGCCTCACACTAAACATCTATATAAGACCGTTGATTGGACTAAGGTATAAGAATTAATTTTGTTTCATACTCCAATTCCATAAGTTTGACATTTTGCATTCATTTTGTAGACCAAATAAGAATAGACCTTCAAGTATCTTTTTTCTATAGAAAGATTCCATTTATAATTATATTAAAAGTCAAGACTCAATACTTGTAGGATTTCACCACCTCTAGTTTGTTTCCATCATAAAAAAGAGAAGCAAATACGTCATTATTTCCAATGAGCATAACCTTGGTTTCATCAATGTTGAAATTTATACCTATATATTTGCTAAAAGTTGAAAGCACATTTAGGTGCTTTTGGAGTGGAGCTACATTTTTAGCAAAAAGAACAACACCATTTGCAAAAATCAACAAAAGGAACACATACCTAACAATCTAATGCCACCTCCTCCCTTTTGCATTATTCGTTATTTGAATTCATCAATGAAGAGCCCAAATAATGTTTGGGGATGAAGGGAAGCCTTGTTTCACTCCTATGTCAGTGACAAAAGATGCTTTAGGATTCCCACGAGAATTGTTGATGGGGTGGACTAGCTTTGCCAAAACTTTTTCATATAACCTGGCTATATATAGCATTCCTTAATTCTTATAAGAGGACCTTTACCTTGTCCATCCTTTCCTACATTTTTGGTTTAGGTACCCACAAAGCAATAATAGACTAATTTATCTTTGCCCTTATCTCCAAATTCTCTTCCTTCTATGTAGTCCTTATTCTTCCAATTGGAGTATCTAGAGAAGTCTTCAGTCTATGGGACTGCAAAACCCAGAGAGAGATGATGATGATGATAACATATTAAGAGGACAATGATATATGACATATGTGACCTAGCAAGGACATTACATAGTCTCCTCTAAGGGATCTAGAAGGGGGTCCAACCCTTATTCATATTTTCATGATTTCTTGCCTGTGCTCAAATCAAAGACATAAAAAGGTATTTATGGATACAAGGATTTCTATGGATTATTACTCCATTCTTTAATGGTGGCTTGATCCATGACATGTTTATGTGTTTGCTTGCAACAATGGAAGCTATAGATGGCAAATCAAAAATTGGTACCCAAGAGAGGAGTCTCTTCATGATTGGGAACACCCAGTGATGACAAAAAAGTGGATGTACTTGTTTGTAGATCATTCCTTGCCTATCGTTGTTGTGATCACTAGTGCATTGAAGGCAGTGAATGCTAGAAGGTATATACATATAGATTTGAATGCATGTAACTATATGCTCGACTTCATTGGGAAGAAACCCAGAGCTTCCATCTCCGCATTTTGTTGTCGACTAGTGGAGGGAAGGATGTGAGATTAGTGAAGTCAAGACTGAAGTATTCGCTGTTGAAAGAAGGTTGAAGAGGCGCAACCACTGTCACATTGTGCATGCAAAATGAGGGATTCTCTATGAGTGTCGTATGTGGCAAAGTGAGAGTTGAGTGAGACAAAAAAGTGGGAGGAAGGGAGCCATACTCGGGTCTGAGAGCAAGGAGAGGGAGCCTACATTGCAAAGGATGCAGGTCACCATCATCGTCTCCATCATCGTCCTCCATTCTCTGGGTTGTGATTTTTTTTGCATCTCCTATTTGAGTACAAAAAAATACGCAACAAGAAATGAGTGCATGTGAGAATAATTGATTGGGGAAGGTCATTGCATTGGGTAGAGAGTCATGAAGCACAAGATCCCATTTGTGCTCCATGTGCAAGATTTCCTTGGTTTGCTCCTGAACTTTATCACAAGGAAGACACAGCCCTAAGAACAAAGGGTGGGTGGTCACCTCACTATTATGTTGTGGGTTAGTTATTTGGAGAACTGGCCGAATTTATGATGTTGATCAGTATGGTCAAAATACTGCCAAGAATGACATTGCAATGAGACTCTTGCTTGATTGTAAAAATAACCTTATGCATGATGACCCCAAGGCACGTGCCTCCATGGACAAAATTTTGAATAACTCCATGCACACAAGGTCAATGAAGAAGAGGCTTTACAACCCATAGAAGAGATGAAATTTTTAATATGCTCAGGATTTAGAAGTCAAACCCTTTGGCTTTCACACAATTTTACTTCAATATACTTTCGCAATGTAACTCCACAATTTTGCAAATGTTAAGTTCTACATGCTCTTTTTGTATATACATGTTCTTTTCATTGCAATTGTCAAGACATGACAAAGTGTTAACAACGCTAAACTGTAGTTACAAGATCTTTGCAAACGCTTTAGCCCTTAGAATACAAAGTAAGACAAAAGAGTGGATACTTCCTGAACAAAAGGGTTTCATAAAAGAGCACCATCTCCTTGAAGCCATTATAAACATCCTTGAAGTTATTATAAACATCTCCTTGAAGCCATTATATACATTTGGGAAGGATGTGAGTATGCCAAGGAAACCAGACAAGATATATGCTTTCTTAAAGTTGATTTTGATAAGGCATATGATAGGCTGGAATGGGATTTTTAAATTCAATCCTTGCAAGACGAGGGGATTGGTCCATCTTTTGTTTCAAGTGTAAAACTCCTTCTCACCAATGCTTCAGCTAAAGTAAATGTCAATGGGGAGATGAGTGAACCTTTCTTCTTGAAAAGATCAATCAGACAAGGATGTCCTATAGCCCCTCTACTATTTGCTATAGCAGCAGTAGACGCTCTTGGTTGGTTCCTCAGAAATCGAATTCAGGAAGGTAATCTCTAGGGGATTTGAGCTCATGAATGGTAAATAGTTAGCTTGTCAGCAATTTGCAGAATGCACAACGATTACCCCAAGGAATAATGAGCAGCTTGTCAGATGTGTTATGGATTGCCTTGATGTTTTTTGTAAAGCTTCAAGATCCATGATTAATCACTCAAAAATAGGCTATGACACTTTAAGTGGCAAGGACCAATTGATGCTGCATGATTTGGGATGTCTCAAAATCAAAAAGGGCACAGTTTTCAGATTGTTGGGGATCCCCATGGGCTTTGAGATAACAATGAAACAAAGGTGGGAGTGGTTTTTAGATAGATTTCAAAAAAAATTAGACAAGTGGAGGAGTTTTCAGACAAATTTGGTAGGGAGGAGATTAGTGCTAAACCACTACATTTACCCTATTTCTATTTTTTATCTTTCTTGCAAGTCTCCATTTAAAGCTGGAGTAGATAGATTTATCAGAATGTGTAGATCCTTTTTGTGCGGTGGTAGCAACAAAATATCAAAGGTAAGATGGAACTTCTGTATTAAACCTAGGGAAGAAGGGGAATTAGGAGTTACAGATATTTCAGCTATAGCCAAATAGCTCTCTGCTACATGGGTAATCAAAGCCCTTAGAAACTTAGGATGTGATTGGGCTCAGATTTTGCTAAGAAATATGAAACACATCAGACCTTGTAGGGCTCCAAAGTGGAAGAATTACCATCTAAGCTTAGCCATCTTTAATCCTAGACCTTGCAAAATCAAAGGGAGCTCACTGTGGAAATCCATTTGGGGTGCTTTTGAGGATACAAAAGCTTTTCTATAGTTTTCTGGAAAAGGTACCTTCATGGTCATTGATTCAGTTTGAGCTTCAACAAATTTTAGGAACTCTCTATTGACTGATGAGAAATTTAATATGGCATCTTCTTTGTTTAGGAAGGGATTGCAATCTTGGGGTTAGCTATGGAACATAGACCTTGTTAGATGGAAGACATGGCAAGAAATTAGAAGGGAATTTTCTCTCTCCAATAAAAACTAGGGCCTTATCATGAGTAGATTGGAGCTATGGAAGGGAGATGTTAGCTAGAAGGGTGGCTCTATCCTAAATATACATAAAGAGTTTAGTTATGTAGGTTGCTCTTCTATCCTTGCCATACCAACTCCAATTGTTGATATGGATGACCTTTTCAAAACCCTTAATGCTAGATGGAATCTGAAGGATAGTATAGATGCTTGGTATGCCAAGTATGACAAATTATGGGTTAAACAGGTTCTAAAGAAGATGTCTTGCCTTGCTTGGCTTATCCTTCACAAAGCAGTATGGACAATACTAGAGGACTTAGAATAGGGAAGGGAGATGAGAAGTGTAAAAGATGCCTTGGCCCTATGGAGGATATCTTTCATCTCTTTGTAGCTTGTCCTCATGACAGAAGAGTTTGGAAATTCATACAGATAGAGTGTGGAGAACAAATTAATTGGAAAGCTATTTTGCTAGGAGATACATGCAAAACCAGGCATGAGCCTTAGTTCCAAATAAGTGCACATGCTCTATAGTTCATATGGATCTCTAGAAATAATTTTCAATTCAATCATAAAGATTTACGTACTGATGCCTTGTTTGCCTCATGGTGGAACAAGAAAAAAGGAGACTTGACTTTCACATAAGTGCCTACAACTTGGAACTGTGGGGGTTAAAGGTCCCTGTGCCTTCACCCCAATTATGTACAATACTCAAACACATATATAAATGAATAAAAAAGAAGATTAGGGTGGTTCTGCACCCACCAAAACTTGTGTGGCTCTCTCTCTCTCTCTCTCTCCTTCTTCTGTTCTTGCTTCCGTTGAGAGCACTCTCAACTGGTATCAGAGCCAGGTTGATCTAGCTGAGCGTGCGTGAATGCTTTGAAGCTCAGTAGCTCTGTGGGAGGAAGGAGAAGCTTTGTGGGAAGCTTTGTGGGTGACTTTACTTGCATTCGAGTGTGCAGAGACCTTGGAGGAACCTTTGGAAAAGTCACTTTGGCTTTGCGAAGTGGTTTTGAGAGCCTATTAAGTGGTTTGAAACAAAAAGTCGTTTTTTGAGCTTTTCCCTGTTCCGTTCGATGACAGAGACTCCGTATTGACTTGTAGAGGCAACTATTGCTTGCTTTTGGTGTCCACATTACTTCAGGAGCCTAGAAACACCTTCATTCCTGAATCTGGGATCATTTCATTGGATTTCTGAGTCATTGTGTCAGTTCCTGCGTTTTTTGCCCGGGTGTTGGAACTCAAGTTTGGAGCAACCATTTGCAGATCTGTCAGTTCCAGTGGACTCAGGAGGTCCTAAAACTTCTATGTTGCTCATCATTCGCACTCCAGTGGAGTTTACAAACAGCTCTGTTTCCAAAAACGTTTTTCAGTCCGTGTGTTGGACCCAGTGATTGAGACCACGGTTTCTAAAACCGTCTGTTCCATTGCGTTCCAGACGCCCAAAAACCCCTACCTATCAGTTCTTGCACGATTCGGTGGAGGATTTTCAGAGTTATAGATCTCTGTGTATTCGATTTCGTCTCTCTGTTATGCATTTTTCATTCTAAGGTTTTGAAACCTTAGATTTATGCCACATGGCAGTGGATAAGTGTTGACTCCCATTTCTCACTCATCGGTTGGGATTTTGGAGTTTTGGCAGAAGAGAGATATTTGCAGATTCTCTTGCTGAGTCCAATTATGCGATGGCGCCCATGTTTTGAGGCATCTCAGGTTCTATTTTCAGTAGCGCTCATTACCGTGGGACTATGATTTCTTGAGCATACCTTATGCAGATCACTCTGGTTGCAGTTTGAGCAGTGTGCGCTCATTCGTGGTATGCATTGGGTTGCAGTGGATGATTTATAGGCCATTTGGATGCATTGCGATCCTTGTTGGATGCGCTGATAGGCCCAAATTGCCTTGTGGGATGCTATTTTTGATGGACGCTTTGCACATGGATGCTATTTTATGCTGAGGGACAGCTTTGACACATTGCTGGTGATGCACTGATAGTGTTATGCTCTCTTGGATGAGATATTATTGATGCATATGCCAGTGGACGGTGTTTATGCTTGAGTCATTTGGCACTTATTGGCATTTTCTTTTGGGCCAGATTTGCTCATATGGAGTAGTAAATGAGCAGACTACGGAAGATTTGTGGAAGAAACTGTGTGCCACTTATGAGAAGGAACTGCCTCTAATAAAGTTTACCTCATGAAGAGGTTGTTTGAGCTGCAGATGAAGGAAGGGGTCTCCATTGCTTCTCACTTGAATGAATTCAATATTATTTTCAGCCAGCTTCAGGCTCAAAAGATGAATTTTGATGCGGAGACTAGGGCAATATTTCTCTTATGTTCATTGCCATCCTCATGGGATACCTTCCGTACAGCTGTCGGTAACAATGCACCTGGTGGAGTACTGAAATTTGATGATGTTGTCGGTAGCTTGTTGGCCGAGGAGATTAGACGGAAGTCTATGGATGGCAACAAGCAGGATGCAGCCTTAAATGTGCAAAGGGGTAGATCACAGTTCAGGGGGAAGTCCCAAGAAAGAGGGAAGTCTCGTAGCAAATCCAGGGCACGAAACATTGAGTGTTACCACTGTGGCAAGAAGGGCCGTATAAAAAAGGATTGCTACAAGCTGAAAAGAGAGCAAAAGGATAAGAAAAAGAATGCAAATTGGGGTGCAAATCAAAAGGAAGAGAGTCCAAGGGAGGACAAAGGAAAAGTGAAGATCGAGGAGATCAATGCAGTCACACGTGATAGTGACAATGATGTTCTCTTCATGTCTAGTTTATCTGCAGAGTTGCTTACCACTTCAGATGATGCATATTCCCAAGATTGGATTTTGGATTCTGGTGCTTCATTCCATGTTACTCCCCATAGGGAATGGTTCTCCACTTATGACAGTGGAAAGACAGGTTGTGTGCATCTTGGAAATAACTATGCATGTGACATAGTGGGAGCAGGTGACATAAAGTTTTCTTTTGCAAATGGGTCTGCATTTGTTTTGAAACATGTGAGACATGTGCCTAAGCTGACCAAGAGTCTTATTTCAGTGGGTCAGCTAGATGATGCTGGCTTTCACACCACTTTTGGCTTTCAGAGTTGGAAAATTCAGAAGGGCTCTATGCTTTTGGCCAGGGGTGCCAAGTGTGGGACTTTGTATCCCTTACATGTATCAGGGGTATTTGATCACGTTGTTGCAATAACCGAGCAGCCAAGCACTTCTTTGTGGCATTGCAGGTTGGGGCACATGAGCCAAAATGGAATGAAACTCTTATGCCGTTTGGGTTATGTACCGCATTTGAGTTTCTCTGATTTTGAATTTTGTGAGCACTGTCTCTATGGGAAGCAGACTAAATCAGCCCATAAAAGAAGGGGAAAGAAAGAGTTTGAAATGCTTGATTTGGTGCATTCAGACGTATGTGGTCCCATGCCTACACGGTCATTAGGCGGGGCTGAATACTATGTGACATTCATTGATGATGCAACTAGGAAAGTGTGGGCTTATACTATAGCTCAGAAGAGTGATGTGTTCCAGGTATTTCAGAAATGGCTGGCCTTGGTTGAGAATCAGTCAGGTAGAACGCTTAGGACTGACAATGGTGGAGAGTATCTCTCTCATGACTTTCAGCATTTCTGTGATACTCGTGGGATTAAGAGGGAGCTTACATCCCCTCGTACTCCAGAGCAAAATCCAGTTGCAGAAAAGATGAACCGTACCATTCAAGAAAGGTTGCAATGCATGCTTTCCAATGCAAGTCTTTCTGGTGATTTTTGGGCTGAGGCAATGAAGACTGCAGTGCATGTGATCAATAGATCACCTAGTAAGAGTTTGGATGGTGGTATTCCTGAAGAGGCATGGAGTGGCAAGAAGCCCTCTTACTCTTATTTGTGCATATTTGGGTGTGAGGCATATGCACATGTGCCAAAAGAGCTTCGAAAGAAGCTAGATCCTAAGTCTAGGAAATGCATCTTTCTAGGTTATGGTGAAAGTGGAGAGATGGGCTATCATCTCTGGGATCCAGAAGCAAAGAAGATCATACGCAGCCATGATGTAGTCTTCAATGAGAAGAAGATGCATAAGTCACCCATGAGGGATGTGGAAATGAGGAGAATCACTTTCCAAGATGTGAATCCACCTGCATTTGTTGATAGACAGCAAGCTGTCCATGCACCAAATGTGCAAGAAATGGTACCACCAAGTACTCCCACAAATATACAATCAAGGGTAGATGATGGATCATCTATTGGTGGAAATGATGAGCCAAATGTGGCTGATATGCAGGTGGGACAGCAAGTTGAAATGCCATTGAGAAGATCATCTAGAGTGTCTAGACCGCCTGATAGGTTTGTTCCAGGGGTAGACTATGTGATGCTTACTGATTGCGGGGAGCCTTCTTGCTACAAAGAGGCTATGATGCGTGAGGATCAACGCAAGTGGGAGTATGCTATGCAATCAGAGATGAGTTCACTTATGAAGAATAAGACCTGGGACTTGGTTTCTTTACCACATGGAAAGAAAGCATTGCCATGTAAATGGGTCTACAAATTGAAGGTCACAGGTGATGATGTGCCTAGGTACAAGGCCCGATTGGTTGCTAAAGGGTTCAAGCAAGAGAAGGGTGTGGACTTTGATGAGATATTCTCTCCGGTTGTGAAGATGACCACACTTAGATGCATGCTTAGACTAGTGGCAGTAGAGGATATGGAGCTTATGCAAATGGATGTCAAGACAGCTTTCTTGCATGGGGATTTGCATGAGGAAATTTACATGGTGCAGCCGGAAGGCTTTGAAGAAAAGGGCAAAGAGCATTTAGTTTGCAAGCTGAAGAAGAGTCTCTATGGTCTTAAGCAAGCGCCTAGAGAATGGTATCAGAAGTTTGATGCTTTCATTCGGTCCCAAGGTTTTAGAAGGAGTGAAATTGATCACTGCGTCTACACTAAAAGGGCTAAGGATAATAGCCTGATAATCTTGGCACTATATGTGGATGATATGCTATTGGCTAGCAAGAACACTTATGAGCTAGATGCATTAAAGGCCAAGTTGCATGAGGCCTTTGATATGAAGGATTTGGGACTTGCAGGTCATATTCTTGGTATGTGCATCACGCGTGATCGGAGTAGGAAACTCCTTTGGCTTTCACAAAAAGAATATGTTACAAAAGTATTACAGCGTTTCAATATGGAGGGGGGGAAGGCAGTGAGTACTCCATTGCCTCCATATGTGAAACTGAGTCATACAGATAGTCCCAAATCAGATGAGGAGAGGGCCATGATGGCCAAGGTTCCTTATGCATCAGCGGTTGGGAGTCTTATGTATGCTATGATAGCTACTAGACCAGACATTGCATTTGCAGTGGGAGTTGTTAGCCGATATATGGCTAATCCAGGAAAGAGGCATTGGGAGGCAGTTAAGTGCATCATGAGGTACATGAAGGGTACCAAGGAGATGTGCATTTGCTTTGGTAGAGGAGACATACGTGTACTTGGGTACACAGATTCAGACTATGCAGGGCATGTGGATAGTAGGAGATCCACTTCTGGTTATGTGTTCACCTTTGCAGGTGGTGCAGTGTCATGGATGTCTCGCACACAAAAGTGCATTGCTTTGTCTACCACAGAGGCTGAGTATGTTGCAGCCACAGAGGGTTGCAAGGAGGCTATATGGCTTGATCGGCTAGTGGGAGATTTGGGGATTCATACAGGTGTACCGACATTGCATAGTGATTCCATGAGTGCTATTCAGCAAGCACGGAATCCGGTCTTTCATGCAAAGACCAAACACATTGAGGTCAAGTACCATTTCATCAGGGAGGTACTTGAGGACAAGCGCATAGAGCTTGTCAAGGTTCATACAGATGATAACCCTGCAGATATGCTGACGAAGAGTCTACCTAGTCAGCGGTTTGAGTATTGTCGTGTATTGATGGGCATTGGATAGTATGCCCACTGGTTGTTCTCCCTTAAAGGCACATTGTCCTTTAAGTGGGAGGTTGTGGGGGTTAAAGGTCACTGTGCCTTCACCCCAGTTATGTACAATACTCAAACACATATATAAATGAATGAAAAAGAAGATCAGGGTGGTTCTACACCCACCAAAACTTGTGTGGCTCTCTATCTCTCTCTCTCTCCTTCTTCTGTTTTTGCTTCCGTTGAGAGCACTCTCAAGAACACACAAGGTTGAATGCTAACATTGCTGTTGCTATTTTATTTCTGATGTGAACACACCAAGCTCCCTCACTTTCTATAGAGAAGACCTACCACAGTGATCCCAACCCTACTAATGCTTGACCCTCCACTCAGATGCCATTGCCCAAAGATTTGATGATGCTGCTCTCTCCTCTCACATTCATGCTATTGAAGAGATGTCTATTGACCCTGCCCAGGGTGTTCCTACTGCTGTTGTGCTGATCTTGCTGTTACTTTTTTCAATTCATAAGAAAGACTATTACACATATCCAACACTTAAAGGACAATAGCACCTATGCATCCCTGTTTCATGAGTCTTCTAGCTATAGTCACACTAGGCTCATTGTGTCTCCTATTTATTTCTATTCCAACCACATGGATGGTTTAGGACGATTACATTAAATTGTGATTGATGTGAACCAGCAGGGAACCAGGTCAGTTTTACATATTGCTATTTAGACCACTAGGTTGCCAGCCCATTTTTTGTAATAATAATATTTTCGAATAGAGCATGCAATCTCCAAGTCAAGTTCAATCTAGCCAAGTGTTTGAACCTGCATAGCTATGTTTTTCCTTTTTTTGATATGAATTTATTTTCTTACAAAAAAAGGGTTAAAATTATACAATTAAACTATTATAAAAGAATAAATTTGACCACCAAGCTAGTTTAGTACAATCACATGAGCTCCAAGACATCCTATAACTTATTTTAATGACATTTACTAACCTAAGTTGTGTCAAGCATATATATGATGTGCTTGTTAAATTGTTTGCATCCCGTCAATTTTTATATAGATGTCCTTCTTAGTTGGAGAAATTCTCATGTTGTTGTCTAGTTGTTGTGCCAGAATAATGTCACTCTAGCAATGACTTCCTCACTTAGGCTATCTCTCCTATTCTTACATTTTGTTGATGCCCAAAGATGGGATTGAGATGCATTTCTTCCACTTTTTTGCCAATCATTGGAGCCAATCATTGAGATGTTTTGTTTCTTCCTTGTTGCCAATCATTGGAGCCGCATTGGTCTTCTGTGTGCCCAAGCCATTTCTCCCTTATTTCAGGGGACACTATTAGAGTTGATGTCACCCCTTTGTAGCTATTTGATCTAAGATGTGCACCCCTTTCACTTTGCATATGCTATCTCTCAAGCTAGAGAGTAAAGTCTCATGGGCATGCATCTCTAGAGGTGTGGGTAGAGTTGTCACTCTATGATTTTTTTGGTGTAGGATAAATCTTTTTTAGACTCGATATTGGTAGTCATCAGAATGGCTTGATGTTAGAGGACTCAAATGCTCCCACCAATTGCGAGACCATAGCTCGTGTTGTTCACTCTGATGACAATGTTCAAATGTGTGCATTCTAAAATTTTGCCTATTGTTGATATTCTTGCTTTGCATTGTTTCTTCCTTTTTGCAAACATGTCTGGGTGGTTGCAAGCTAAGGGTGTCCACCTTTTGTTCACTGCCCGAACTTCCTAGAGGCAAAAAACAGCCCATTTTGCTCACAAAATGGGTAATCTCACATAGTTCCGTAAGAATTTACTATTTGAAGTCTTCTAACATAACATCACACATATCTTTGTCCTATCTTTGTGCACACAATGATATGTTCCGATAAAAAATCAAAGGTATATAACTCCTACTCTCATGCGGTTTTCCACAGGTCATAGGCATGTGTCCTCTTTTTTAACATGAAAATCATTCGGTTATCACCATTTGATTTCAAATCAGTAAGATATTAGGGGTTTAATATGAGATTGTCTGTATTTAATAATTGCGAAAAATACACATTTTATGGGAAACCAAGCCTTTAGAGGCTTAACTCAAATTAATTTTGACATTTGATTTGATAGGAGGTTAGAGGACACATAAGGGTATGTGGAATAAGCATTAAATATAAAATCTAACGGTCAGATATTGTGGGATTTACTTTTGATATTTACTTTAAATTCTTTGAGGATTGATAAAGAAAATTCAAAATTACTTTAGTAATTTCTAAACACATCCAAGTAGTAATTTTTAAACACATCCAAGTATGTCCAAAATCACAAGGCGGTTAGTCCATGTGGAGAAGCTATGGAAAATTTTTTGGCAATTTTTGAGTAAGGGAAGGGTTGATTTTGGCCTCTTGACCTGAAATCTCCTTCATATAGGGACAAAGGGCCACCCTAGCGAGGTAATCAATCAAGTGAGCGATGTCAATTGAGTGAGAAAAAGCGAGTGAAGCATAAATGGTTGGGCTACTAACACATAATCTCATTGTATGTACGTACTCATCATTAATTAAGATTTATTATGCTTCCTCAACATTGAATATGATTATAACATAATATTGCAAGTCCACATTAGTAATAGTGTGTTCTACATTCTCATGAGATGAGCTTAAATAGAAATGGTTTGGCTATCAACAATAGGTACTATATAGTTGGAGTGCATCAATGGAGAGAAACATAACCTCACTATATATATTACTCATCCTTAATAAAGTTTTATGGTATCACCACAATTTTGAAGATGATTATAACATAAGGTTGCAACTCTACATTATTGATAGTGTTATTTATTCTCATGAGATGAACTTGCATAGAAATGCTTTGGCTACCAACAAGTAGTATATAGTTGAAGTACATCATTCAATAAAACATTCAACATTGAACATGATGATAACATGCTATTGAAAGTCTACCTTGGTAAAAATGTTCTATATGCTTTCATTAGAAGAACTTGCATAGAAAATATTTGATTGTTTTTGTCCTAATGTATAGATAGAGTTCTAACATGCTTCCTATTATGGGCAGCCTTGCTTTAAATTTGGTGCAAGAAACTGGCAAAATTTCCATTAACTTCACATTTTGATGCATGAAATTTTACTAAATGCACTTCCTCTTTTTGGCCCAAAACGTGAGAATTTCAACATCCTGTATCTTTTGATTTACAAATCCAAATGGGGTCATGTTACATATCAAAATGAATGGCAAGGCATGATTTCGATGATTATCATGAACTTTTGCACCATTTAGTAAAATTTCATCCATAAAAAATGTGAATTTAATAAAAATTTAGCCAATTTGTTGCATCAAATCTAGAGGAAAGTTTTTACCTAATCGGGACCATGTGAATATGTTGTCTCTTTTGGCTTCTACTATTCATTTATATAAGAAAAGATTGATTTGTTTCGGATTTAATTCATTTTAAAGAAAGGAATGTACTTACTCTTTATATTTTGTTGGATTGGTGGATTCTAAAAGTGAGCCATTAGGAAGGGATGTTCTTGCAAACACCGAAACATGGGTTTTGTTCCAAGAGTGAATAGAGTTTCAAAAACCAAGCATTTGCATATGCATGTAATGTGGACTATTAGATTGAAGGAGTCCTAGGAAACTTTTGACTTGTATGGAAGATTTCATTGGTGATCTCACTTATGTTGATGGAGAGAGAGAACTTGATTATGGAGTATTACCAAAAATTGAACAAGGAAAACTGAGCGAAGATAGGGTGTGTCTTAACTAATGATGCCTTAGCAATGACATAGGTCGAAATCTCTCATGGAATTTTGAAGAACTTAGATATTTTTGCTGGTAAAATAGGGGATTTCTCAACCTATTATTTTTTTGTTTTGATTATTTTTTTGGGCTCACTCGTTTTGGTTCGCTCACTTTTCCTCACTCTCTTTTTGGTAATCCTCGCCTAGTGGCAACGTTTTGAGTGGAGCATCTTGCCCATGTGGAAGGCTGAGTCAGCATCTTGCCCATGTGGAAGGCTGAGTCACTTAACACCTCATCAAAACTACCACCTCAGCATGCCATGTCAGCCATGTTGACCTCGTTGACTTGCCACACCACCCCATTCCAGCTCCCAAATTCCTACCACATCACATTGCCATCTCATAGACATGGCACTAATGACACATCATCAAGTCGCTTGATGCCACATCAGCCTTGGCTTGCCACATCATTCTAGTATCTACCATCTTGCGGCCTCATATTTCCACATCATACTTCCACCTCATATTGCCACCTCATCCTTGCCTCATATTGCTGCCACCTCATAGAAGTGACACACCATGCATGAGACATCATCATCTGAAGGGGTGCCACATCATGAGAACATTTGCTGCCATGTTAGCCACAAGTTCCCACATCATCATCTCCATCTTCCATGCATGTGTGCCACATTAAGAGGGTGTGGCGCCACATCATCATGCATGCTCATGCATGCAAGGTTGGTTGATGTATCATGTCATGTGAAACATTGTATGGATGCATGCAAGATATGGCTTTAATATTGAATCCAAATTAGGATTAGATTATTCATAGGCATGTCTAGCACTTGGCATAATTAAATTAAATTCAAATAGCATTAGAATAGTCATATAGTGTATGTCATATGGCATGATTAAATTAAATTCAAATTAGCATTTTAGTATTCAGTCATATGAGATTAAATTGAATTCAAATTAACATTGGAATATTCATACAAGGTATAGTTATGTGGACAAATCAAATAGAATTAAACTTAGCATTATATTAAATCATATAGTATAGCTACATATGGATTGATTAATATCATCACCAATTATAAGAAGGATATCAAAATTTCAAATTAGCATTCGATTCCACTGTATATGAATTGGTTTAAAGAATCTAGAATTTAAGGGAACCACCCAATTCAATAAAATAAAAGAACTCTGAGAAATTAGAAGAACCACTCATTTTAGGAAAATCTAATCAAATCAAATCCAATCAATCCAATCCAATCAAATCTAGGGGAGGAGTGTCCAAGCTTCTTATAAGAGGTCACGTTGTTTATGGTCATTTCATCCATTCTCAAAGCCTTGGCCTCATTGCCTCCCCATCACCTTAACACCTCCTTCTAGCTTCATTGAGAATGAGTTCTCAAAGCCGTAGAGCCAATTGAGCCGAGAGGAATAGGAGACCCCTTGCCCATGCTGTGGAGGAGGAGTGGAAGAGAGAGGCTCATGAGTGGAAGAGAGCATACAGACCTAGAACCCGTGTTGCCAATCTTCCTGCAAATGACCCAGCCTCCCCTCTCCCCACCTCCACCTCCACCTCCATCTGTCCCCTCCCCCCACCTCCACATCCACCTCCTCCTGCTGTAGATGACCCAGCTCCCCATCGCCCACCTCTTCCTCCCCCTCCTCCCTCCCCCCCCCCCCCTCCTTCCATACCTCCTCCACATGTGCCATCTTTAGATGTTCCCCTTCCTCTTTCCTATAGTGGTGATAGATCGTGATGTGACTTTGGCAAAGTCATCTATTTGTTGTTTTGCCAATACTATTGTACAGTCATTCTTTCATGACCTTACACATGCTTTGCAATGGGATGCTCCATACATAGCATAAATAAAAATCCTAGCTTAATGCACAAAAAAAGAAAGAGAAAAGGGAAAAACTATGACACAGGCCGTGATGGGGGTGATGGTCGAAGATGGCAAACCGACAACATGAGACACATCTCCACTGCTAGAAGGTGATGCCTACAGAACAACATGAAATAAATCTAAAGTCTACCTTAATGAATATTGGAAATAAAAAAGTGGCAAATACCGTGACAGGAGAAGCGGATGCAGATGCTGTGCCGACAAGATGAAGCACATCAAAAGGGTGCTGATGAAGATGCCTGCATCACAATAACAAAACAAATAAGAACTATAAACTTTAATGTATAACTAGGAAAAAAGACAACAAATAAGATATATCTAGTACCATGCTAGTGGGATGCTCCGGTCATGATAGAGTCCTAAGCACCCCATGAATGGTCTTGAAAACTGATCTAATGCCCGGTGTCATGTGAGACATTACCTCGTGTAGAGAGGAGGATGGCACATACGTAGACTCTCCAAACCATATCCCACCAACATCACGTGCAATGGGTCCTCTACCTCGCTAGTCCTCCATCCTCCCCATACTAGCTCCATCACCATGCCACATGCTAGAATAATCAACATCACATCCCAATACAAAATTGCCGTACAATTGCATGCTAAAGTATAGTGTCATCTAATGATTATTACGTACCCTTCCATTGTTAGCAGTCAAATTTTGAGTGTGAATATTTGCTGCTACCAATGGATGGGAGCACCTGGATATCATCAAGGGTTTCCCGCTCAGTGGCCCATTGCCATGAGCATCCAGGAACATATCTAAAACTGCATCCCTAATCCCTAGCAAGCTCTTGACCTCCTTGTATGAAAGGCCCTTGGATATGCGATCCCCAATCCTCTATGTCACTCATGCGACTCAAGCATGGTCTCTAGACCCTCAACAAGGTGGTGGATAGGTGGGATGTCATGTGCCCTAGCATGGATACTTGACAGCTCCCTCTCGATGGATTATATGACCTCCAAAATAGCACGGGTCCATCCATGGCATAGGGGAGGAACAATGAAGAATAGAGGTGAGGGGTGTGGGAACTAAAACAAAAGAGGGAACAAGGGAGGGAGAAGGTGAAGGGTGTGGGGGTAAGAGGAAATGATAGGGGGGGAAGAAAAAGTGCTAGTATTGGTCACAAGGCAAGCAAGGTTATCAGGAAACGCCAAGGCTAAGGGGAAAGGGAAGAGGAAATGATTGGGGGGGGGGGCAAGGAAAAAGTGTTAGTAGGTGGACACAAGGCAAGCAAGGAAATGCTAAGGGGTAGAGATAGAGGCAAGCATGGGGGGTGGTGATGTAGGCAAGCATCAAATGGTAGAGGTGGTCATAAGGCAACCAAGCTAAGCACTTAATGTTGGATTTAAGAAAGGCATGAGGGATTCACATCAAATGGAATGAACTAGAAAATAGTGAGGCCCTCAAAAAGTGGCACCTTAAGTAAAGGATTGGGTATCACAAAGAAACCTTTGTTTATGGGATTAATACCTCCACGTGGATGTTGGCAGAAGGCAAGCCATCCTCTCATCATCATCACATAAAATTTGGATATATGCATGGTATAAGGACCTCGATCAAGGTATGTGGATTGTCACCTCATGCTGAGATGTGCCACCTCATGGTTTGAGGGATGCCATTGAAGCATGTAGGATGGCCATGCAAGTAAGTAGCTGCCATGTAAACATGCCACATAGATACCTCGATCAAGGTATTGGAATCCTCACATGGATACCTCGATCGAGGTATTCATTGTCACCTCAACACATGTTGTCCACCTCAACACGTGTTGTCCACCTCACCAAAAGCCATGAAAGCATGTGGGCCCCATGTATGAATGCCACATGGATACCATGATCGAGGTATTCCTTGCCACCTTAGCACTACCTTGTCCACCTCATAAGTCACATGTATGTCATTTATGCCATGTAGATACCTCAATCAAGATATTTGTGCCCACTAGGATGCCAACAAGGCATGTCATGTGCCACCTCAACACCTCCATGTGGATGCCAACAAGGCATGCCATGTGCCACCTCAACATCTCCATGTGGGTGCCAGCTAGATACCTCGTTCGAGGTATTTGCCACCTCAACAAGTTCTTTCCTTGCCACATAAGCCTCTCTAATGTGCCAAATCACTTGAGAATGCCATGTCATAACCTTGATCGAGGTTTTGGGGATGCCACCTAGGATACCGGAGCCTAAGCACCTTGCCACATGTCACCATGCTATTTATTGGCAATACCTCAATCGAGGTATTCCCACTGCTCGTCCCCCTAATTCCTTTGTATTTTGGTGTCCCCCTTGTGTCCCACTTTGCCCAGAGTGGCACAAAGGTGGACACTCTTAGCTTGCAACCACCCGTCTTTTATTGCCATTTTGATAATATGCCATTCTTTCACCCTACAATTTTTTCCTTGTGCCTTGATTAAGCTTTTCAACTATTCTATCTTGCAACTTCTTTTTGTTTCTCTTTGCATGCCATGACGAGATGCATCTTGCCACCACGATTAGCAAACCAATAGAATAAAGACCTTGGAACTGGCTTGTGAAGCAAGCAAAAAAAGATAGACTATGAGTCCAACTTACCTGAATAAATGAGGGAGATAATATGCAAACAAAAGTATGTGCTTGAAGGAGGCACACTCTACTGTAGCAAATTGTAGGGAGACATGAATTTTATGTATCATATTCAAGATTTGCTAGAGCAAGTGGTGTGAAAATTCAAAATCTTAGGCAAGAGATGTAAAATTTTAAATTCCATGGTTTCCCCCCTCCAATGATACACATCAAAAAATTGGAAATGCTGGTTTCCCCCCCCAAGGTAAGTATGATGTGGCTTAAAATGTTTAGAAACATAAATAAGCCCAAGGACATGCTAGCAAAAATGCAATGATGTTTGACGTCATTATGGGGCTTATAGTAAGAAAGTGCATAGAAAAATAAGCAATGCAAAATTATAAATAGTGTTGGATTTGTTCAAAGATCTTTGCACATGCATGAATTGAAGATTTTGTAATTCATCAATTCTATGGTTAATCGAGACACCAATATGGCCAGTCAATGCTTTTATAAACTATACACTAGTCACATAGGTATGGATTCCAATTCTTCAATCCTTTTATAGTTTTAAACAAATCAAGGAAACCACATGGAGCGTTCCCTCGAATGGATATGCATAATTTTAGCACAACATTGGAGGCCCCTGAAACCATAGTAAATTCTCTCAATTAGGTGTGTCCTTTGAATGAGTGAAAGTTCAAGAAGTGCACTTTTAACGGATTACATATCAATTTCATGTATGTGTAGAATAAATGCTTGATGCTTTCAAATCAATTGATGTATCCTATACTATTTAGGATATTGCTTCACATGCAATATAGCATTTGTAATGATTTAACGATCTCATTCAAAATGTTAAATTTACCATGTCATTTTTGTCTCATATTCAAAGTTGAATGTGCAATTTTCTTGGAGATCAATTTTGTCAAATTACATTGGCAATGCATATGTTATGGGTTAGGCAAGTTACCTATACAAAAATAAATGCCCTAGACTTCACAAAAGATGGGGATACCCAAGCTTTCATTGAGGTTGGAATTTTGAATTTAATGATTTGGTGAATTAGAAAATGGGTCCTTATGTTAAACCCACATGGTATGGGGATATATTTTTAGTGCACCCCTTATAGTCCATATTAACCTCCTCCTCTAGTTTTTATTCCACTTTTTTTTGTTTGACACTCTTTGCTCCTTCCCCCCATCTTTTCTTGTTTCACACTCTCCCTCCGTTGTGCATTCATCCTCTCCATAATGAAAATAAATAGAGGTCTTTGATTTTTTGAAAAAATGAAAAACTTTTGAATCAATGTCAAATTGAAAGGAATGATCATAGGTGTCTTCCCCTAACTTGTGCATGGTTTTATTAGTTTGTTCTTCAAAGAGAAGCTTTTTGAAATCGAAAATTTATAAAATTAATTTTCAATTCTCTTAGACAAAACCTCCAAAGTACGTAATGAAGATAAATTGAAGTATGTAATCGAGGTACACTTTGACTCTACCTAACAACAAGTCATGGTTTGAAATGCAAATTGACCAAGAGACTAGTATGCCACATTTTTTAGAGCTATTGTGTTCTCTTAGTAGTGGTCTCCAAACTTAGCTCTAAACCTTAAACATAGGGACAAAAGTCTATTGAGACAATTCCATCAATGTCTCCCACATCATTTAGCTGAACTACAAGTTGAATTCCATCAATGTCTCCCACATCATTTAGCTGAACTACAAGTTGAACCCATGTTCTCTGTTACCAATCTTACATCACGAACATTGAGTGCTTTGTTATGAGTCACCACCTAGCCTTGGGATGTGATTCCTTAGCTCTTTCTTTGTTGCTCAACTTAGAGCCCTTTATTTTTTTAGTCTCCATTTAAGAGACCCCTTTCTCTAGAACCATCTCACCTAGTTGAATGCTTGCCATTTTGGATCTTCCCTAGTGTCATGTGTCATTCTTAAGTCCCTTTCATTAGTGCCCTCTTATAGGCCTTTCACATGTACCCCTAATTGATTGCCTAAGTCTAGGGTTACCGTAGACTAGCCTTCTAACTCATTAATGAAAACACACTCATAGTATAAAAAGTCCTATTTTATGGCCTTCATGAACATTGGGTTCAACTATGCTATGACCCTGGTAACTTTATTTAGATAGTAGCATGGAAAACGGAGGATCACAACTATTTAAAAGCATTCATGCTACTAACTTTGTAATTTTAAAGCTCTTAGAGAACTTTGAAGTTCTTTTTTAAACGTGCTTCTTTATACCTTAAAAAAACTCTTGTACAATACTAGACAAACAAAAGATATGTAGCACTAGTTTTGAACATTATGAAGAGCTTATCATGAAACCCCTTATAGTCATATTTGATGTCTAGGCCCATTTTAGATAATAAAATTCCAACAATGGAATGTTCTCATAATTTTATTGCACGTTGTCTTGAGAATGTTATGTATAGTAAAAAGAGCATAATTTAAAGTGTACTATGCCATTTACTTTGTGAAACAACAAGGACTTGTAATAATGATAAGAAAGGAATGAAGATAAGAAAATGAACATTGGTGAGTAAAATTCCACTGAGAGGAAGAGATTAAAACTCTGGGGGGGATATTGGATCTTGGGTCAATGGGTGCCATTGGATGGTTTCTCAAATCAATGTGATATTTGTATTGCATAGTGACATTCTCTCTCTCTCTCTCACACACACACACACACACACACACACACACACACACACACACCCCCCCCCACACACACACACACGCATGCATGCACGCACAGGCTACATTCGCCTACATGCCCAAACATATGCCCTCACACACACACTCACACACATGCACACACATGCACACACACACACACACACACACACACACACACACACACAGACACTCACTCACACCCCTACCCACCCACCCGCTCTCGGAGGATGGCCAAATTTTTGTCCACACACACACACACACACACACACACACATACACACACATTCACCTATTATTACTCCTAACAAACATACTCACACACTAGCACCCTTCATGTTTTGCAAAACTAATACAGTGCCTTGTTTGATTGCAGCTCACCTAGGATACTTTGTATTGACAATGGTTTCTCTACAAATAGTGATGCAATGGGCAATGTTTCGAGTGACTCTTGAATCTATTGGCACCCTCTATTATGTGGAAGGATACATTTTATTGATGCTATGTGGTAGCAACCAAAATTCCCCCTTTTTCGCAATATATTGTTATTTACTTTTTTACCCTAAGCCATACCTTGATAATATTGCAAATAGCAATTTGAAACACGTAATTAGACATTTTTAAACTATTGATTCTTCAATTATCTTGTGTAGTTTCTATTAATTTCCCCCTTTTTTTATTTTAATGTGTATAAACTAATGCTAAACTTGTTTAGTTTTCTTAAATTTTACATTTGGATAAGGGAAGAAGTAATAGCATGCCTACTCTAGGAGGTTCCTTTATAGTTTTCGGTGGCACTATGCTTATTTAGGACTCTCCTATCCGCTACCTAGTTCCCACTAACTAAGCTACCTCCTATTCACTAGCTTCTGCGACTACTTCCTCTATGCTCTACGTCTACGCCCTCTCCTCCTAAGCTCTGCCCCTACTCTACCCCCCTCTAAACCTTACGACTACGAGTGTGCTCTTATCTACAAGCATGTCAACTACTCACGTGCTTTGCTTATGCTCTCTCTCTCTCTTTATTTCGTCGACCTCAGTCCTCCCTTGTTTTCTCTCTCCTCCGCACTAATTTGGGGCATCATGTACTAGCTTTGCTTTGATCACTTTGCCTTCATTGGTCCCCTGTTGCTCACTTGTGTTGTGTGGGTGCCTTAGTCTTTGGTACGCAGCCTTTGGTGTCTGCTTACTATCGCCTTTTAGGAACATAACCAATAGTTACATGCTAGATATACGCTTCTCGCATTTCGATTTTGTGCGTAAACAATGCCTGGGAACAACATGTAAGATGTCTTCAAATTGTGCATGCAATAAACCAGGAAATAGAACCCAAAACCAATGACTTTGCTGATGATGAAAGCCTAACCTTGTCACCTGCGCTCCCTTACCAGCAAGTTAACGTTGAGCAAGAGGGCGACGGGGCGTGGGGATAACAAGGAGGGGATGAACGAGATATGCACTGGCTCCGAGTGTTTCTTCCATTGGGATGGACGCAGAGGAGGCATGCTCCCAATCAAAGCTGTGCACTAGGTTCGCCATAGCAAGGCTGGCCATTGCGATGCCCATGTGCATGCCGGGGCAAGAGCGTCGCCCGCTGCCGAATGGCAAGAGTTCGTAGCTTTTCCCGGAAAGAACTACATCTTTGGCTTGACCATGGGGGGCAAGGAACCTCTCCGGCATGAACTCAGAAGGGTTTTCCCACTCGTCCGCATCTCTGCCAATAGCCCACGCATTCACCATGAGCCTGGTGTTGGGGGGTAGCCGATACCCTGCCACCTCTGTTGCTTGCTTTGCGAAGTGTGGAACGAGGAAGGGCGCTGGTGGATGCAGCCTCCATACCTCCTTCATCACCGCCTGCAGATATGGTAGCTTTGGGAAATCCGACTCTTTCACTTGCCTCTCATATCCCACGGCCGCATCCAGCTCCTCTTGGAGCTTCTTCATCTTCTCTGGAGCTTGGAGGATCTCCGCCATGGCCCATTCCACCGAAGAGCTCGTCGTGTCCGTGCCTCCAGACAGGAGTTCCTGCGAGGATTAAAAGAGAGCTGGTGATTCAGTCAACTTGCGCGTTGGAACGCAAATGAATGGTCTGCTAAGAGTTCAGACATAGGTGAGCCATCTAGAGGAGCCCGAGCGCATCGAAGGAAGACAGACGAATCGAACAGAGTTAGTTCGTATGACGGGAAATACGGAAATAAACGCAAACGATCGGTTTCAACTTTGATCCAGTGGAGAAAACGCAGAAACTTACAAACAGCATTGCCTTCACGGCACTCGTGTCGGATGCAGTCAGTTTTTTGTTGAAATCCAAGAGCGATGTGAGCATGTCCGTAGGCGTTGCTCCTCCATCCTTGATAGCGTGCAGGCGCTTGCTCACAATCTTCTCGAGGATTGCGTCCAGAGACTTGGCCGCAGCATCGATACGGTTTCGGTATCCGCCAGGGTCGAACCACTTGAGATAAGGAATGAGATCTCCTATCATGGGCTTAGCGAAAAGCTCACTCAGCTCTTGAAGCACCTTCACAAGCCCTGAGAGTTCTGCCCTTTCACTGAGTAAAGTCCGTGTTACGACGTTAGCAGCCCATGGGACTACCAAGCTCCTAATGTGCAAAGCTGTGCCAGACAGTTTCTCCGTCTCTAGAAGAAAGGAAGCAATCTCTTCGTCTCTGAGGCTCTTGTAGCCTCTTGTGCTCTTGACGGACAAGATCTCCTGCACGTACAGCTTGCGGATATCCCGCCACCTCTGATTGTATTCCATGTATACCGCAGCTTGATTTCCGTAGAGGACACGGTCGGCGATTTCCATCTGAGGTCTATTTGCAAACTCTTCGTCATGTCCAAGAAAGAACTGCTTCGCCATAGCAGCGGAAGAGATGACAACAGTCGGTGCGCTTCCCAGGCGGAGAAACATAATGGGTCCATACTTCTGGGCGAGCCTGTGAAGCGATTTATGAGGAGGTGCACGGAAGAGGTGCAGATGCCCGATGACGGGCAAACAGGGTGGGCTGGGTGGAAGGCGTCGTGGCGATGCATAAGTTATGTAGAGCCACGCCAACGTCGCAACGAAAGCAGGCAGGCAGAGTGCGATCACGTAGGATGCAGCAGGCGAGGTCCATAGCAGCGACATGGTTTTGTTCCGATCGACAATGGAGAGAGGGTTCAGCTAAGCAGAGCTGCAGACGTATCTGCAAGCCTATATTGAGCCGGTCAGCCGCAGGATCTAGCTCATTCTTGTAGCTCGCGTGGCTTTGACTTGTATCGTATGTCAAATCGACGCTAATTGGTAATTTGGTATGGATGATCTCTTCGGCTTGACTCTTTGATTTGATTGATTCATTCTTTTAAAATAACTTGAAAGAGGACATTCCCACCCCCTTCAGTTTGAGTTGGGAGCATCAATAGTCTTGGGATGCTCGCTTGGCTTTTGATTTGATTCATTTGATCATCTATGAGCATCAATAGTTGTGGGATGCCCGACTTGGCTTTTGATTTGATTCATTGATTCTTTTAAATTAACTTGAAAGAGGACGTTCCCACGTCCTTCCGTTTGAGTTGGCAGCATCAACAGTCGCGAGATGCTCGGCTTGACTTTTGATTTAATTCATTTGATCATCAATGAGCATCCATAGTCGCGGGATGCCCGAGTTGACTTTTGATTTGATTCATTGATTCTTTTAAATGAACTTGAAAGAGGACATTCCCATGCCCTTCCGTTTGAGTTGGGAGCATCAACAATCGCCAGATGCTCGGCTTGACTTTTAATTTGATTCATTGATTCTTTTAAATTAACTTGAACAAGTAACTTGACCCGTTTATGATGGGCTAGAGACCCGCTCCATAGGGTCTCAAGGTGGGATCTTAAAAGTTCTTCAATTTAAAGAATTTAAATTGGAAGTTTCGTAGACAGGCTAGAGACCCGCTCCGCAGGGTCTCAAGGTGGGATCTTAAAAATTTAAAGAATTTAAATTGCAAGTTTCAAGACCCCCTCGTTAAGGGGTGAAATTATTATTATTATATATATAGTACATATTTATGTATAGATGTATATAAAAAATAAATTATGTATATATATATATATATATGTTTAAATACATAAAAATGTAAATCTATATTTATGCCCTCTCTCTCTCTCTCTCTCTCCCCCTTTCAAGCGTGGATGATAAATCTCTATATTTATGCCCCCGCTCTCTCTCTCTCTCTCTTTCTCTCTCTCCCGGCTTGACTTTTGATTTGATTCATTTGATCATCGATGAGCATCAACAGTCGCGGGATGCCCAGCTTGACTTTTGATTTGATTCATTGATTTGATTCATTGATTTGATTCATTTGATCACGATGAGCATCAACAGTCGTGGGATGCCTAGCTTGACTTTTGATTTGATTCATTGATTCTTTTAAATTAACTTGAAAGAGGACGTTCCCACACGCTTCCGTTTGAGTTGGAAGTCGCGAGATGCCCGGCTTGACTTTTAATTTGATTCATTGATTCTTTTAACTTAGCTTGAAAGAGTAACCTGACCCGTCTACGAGGGGCTAGAGACCCGCTTCAGAGGGTCTCAAGGTGGGATCTTAAAAATTCTCCAATTTAAAGAATTTAAAATGCAAGTTTCGTGCATAAGCTAGAGACCCACTCCGTAGGGTCTCAAGGTGGGATCTTAAAAATTCTTCAAGTTAAAGAATTTAAATTACAAGTTTCAAGACCCCCTCATTAAGGGATGAAATTATTATTGTATATATATAGTACATATTTATGTATAGATGTAAACAACTAAATAAATCTATTCATATATATATTTATATATATGTTTAAATACATAAAAATATAAATCTATATTTATGCTCTCTCTCTCTCTCTCTCTCTCTCTCTCTCTCTTTCTCTCTCTCTCTCTCTCTCCCCCTTTCAAACGTGGATGATGAATCTCTATATTTATGCCCCCCCCCCTGCCCCTCTCTCTCTCTCTCTCTCTCTCTCTCTCTCTCTCTCTCTCTCTCTCTCTCTCTCCCGGCTCGACTTTTGATTTGATTCATTTGATCATTGATGAGTATCAATAGTCCCGAGATGCCTGGCTTGACTTTTGATTTGATTCATTGATTCCTTTAAATTAACTTAAAAGAGGACGTTCCCACACCCTTCCGTTTGAGTTGGGAGCCTCTATTTGCACGTTGTTGTTCTCCCTATGTCTCGAAGGGTCAAACCCTCTGCTTTTCTAGGTTCTGCAGCAGGCAGGTTTACTAGCGAAACCCTTTACAATTGACTGGGTCGGTTGACATACTTGTAGGAGAGGTGCTCCTTTGTTAGCTCTGCCCTGCAGTAGGCAGTACTCTCCTTACACTTTTGAAACACGAGTAATTTGACCCGTCTACAATGGACTGAAGACTCGCTCTGCTGGGTCTCAAACTTGCAGTCATAGATTGCCTTTAATAAAATTTAAGGTTTCATTTATAAATCTCTCACTTTGAGGAATTTTAAGCAAAGTTGTGAAAAACATATACTTGTAACATACAATACTCTCTCACACACACACTTTCATTAAACCAAACTTTTATGCACACAAAGACACACACACACACACACACACACACATACACACACACACACACACAACACTAAATATTGACATTTAAATAAATATCATATTCTCTCTCTCTCTCTCTCTCTCTCTCTCTCTCTCGCTCCCTCGCCTCCCGCCCCCCCTCTCTCTCTCTCTTGCTCGCTCGCTCGCATGCTCCCTCGCCTCCCCCCCCTCTCTCTCTCTCCCCATGTGTCAGTTGCATTTTTACTCCGCGTGTGCACACACACATACACACCCCATGTATATATATATTTTGTGTATGTATGTATTGTATAATATTATAATATATACGTATATTATATTGTACACACACTCTCTCTCATTTCTTATCTCTCTCTCTCTCTCTCTCTCTCTCTCTCTCTCTCTCTCTCTCTCTCTATTTCTTATCTCTTTTCTCTCCCTCCCTCTCCCTCCTCTCTCTCTCTCTCTCTCTCTATTTCTTATCTCTCTCTCTCTCTCTCTCTCTCTCTTATCTCCCTCTTTTCTCTCTCTATTAAATTGTATGCTCTCTCTCTCTCTCTCTCTCTCTCTCGCTCTCTCTCTCTCTTTGTTTGTCAGTTGCATTTATTTCGCATGCGCACGCACATGTGCATGTGTCCACACAGAAACACACACACACACACACACACACACACACACACACACACACACACACACACACATATTTCTATACATGTATGTGTATGTGTAAATAAATAAATGAATAAAAACATATTTTTGTGTATGTATATATTGTATAATATTAGAATATATAT